>NC_056750.1:573351254-573541254 GCF_019279795.1 Protopterus annectens | reverse complement strand
AATTTTAATGGAAGTGAACAGCAATGTTAAACATACAATGTGTAGAAGGTATATAAGGAATGTGAACTGTGTGGGACAGTCCAAAATATATTATCTGTGGTGGATTGCAGACCATTTAATTAATATCTGTACTAAAGGGATATGTAATCAGTATGGAGAAGATGGGCATTTAACCAAAGATTTTGAAATCCTATGCTCAAAATTTAATTCAAAACGACATTTATGGTATGACTGTGAGGAATATGGAAAAGTAAGGAAGAGAGTTTTTTAACAACTAACCCCCCAGCAAAAGAGTGATATTCTAGAAAGTGAAGAGCAAACAGTGCTAATTGAAAAACAACCTAAAGAAGAGAGATTGGAGGCAAGAACTTTCTAGCCTTTGAGAAAGGGAAGCTTTGCATTACATTGAACTGTACATCAAAACAATGAAATATTAGATAGCATACCTCTTAAACTTTTAGCATAAGAATTCTGGAGAAAGCCAAAAATAATGGGGTACAAAACCCAAAATCAAACACAGGTTTTTAAATACTGTACTTATAAACTTAGGAAGTTAATATAATAATATGTGTTGCATTAGAGGATGCAGTTTTTCTAAAGGATATCAAGTCTGAAGCTCCATTGTCTTACATTATTTACTGAATTCAATGCTTAATGATTTGTAAGAAAATCACAATTTCTGTGAGGAGAAGACTAAAATACAAGACAAAAATTATGGCATTCTGTGTATTGTTGGACAGCTGAGAGACGTGTTAAAAAGGGAAGAGCAAATACTTTTAACTTAACAACACCTTGAGGAGGTGGTTGACTTTCTAGATATAAGGAAAGTGAAATTGTTTCACATCTAACAACACAACAAAATACAAAATTCTAGAAAGTGAAGAACAAACAGTGTTAACTGAAGAACACTCTCAAGAAGGGGAAGAGGAAGAACTTTCTAGAAGTGAGGGGAGTGGAGATGATGAAGTTTAGCAAACAAATGAAAAAGTGCAATCCCGAATGTATGATGTATTACAAAGTGAAGAGCAAGATATTGAAGGAGTGGCATTAATAGCTGACAGAGTAAAAAGAGAAAGGAAAATTGTTAAAGAAGAAATATGCAAAACAGGAGAAGGGGTGACTTTTCAATGGTTTTCCGTAAATGTCAACATCATTAAGAGTTGTGTTAAAAGACCTCCCTGGGCATTCATGAAAGGCCATAGTGAGAGCCGTATTGCTCATGCTAAAAAGACCCTGCTAACATGATGCACCATTTTGTGATTCATTGATATATTAGCAGCAATGAGGAAAGATCTCATTATTAGGTAATTTGCATCTGTTTGAATTGCAGTTACTACTGCAGTGTTCAGATCACCACTGAACTGGAGATCACAGTTATAAACTGCTGCCTGTGAAGGCACTGACATCCACACTTCAGTTGCTCTGCCATGCACATACAAGTACAAATTCAAATGCAAGCACACACACCACAGTCCCCATTGTTGTCTGCCTTCCCTTGACTGCCCCCTCTGTTGATCACTGTAATAGCGGAAGTGCCATTAATGCACATGTCTAGCTGCTTTGGTGTCTTGTTACCCCCACCCCATCCTCATAATTGTTTCAGTACCATTAAAGCACAATGTAGTTGCCCTAATGTCTAACATTCCCCCCACCCCCAGATCCACATACTTCTGTCAGTGCTATTATGTCACTTATGTTAAAAGTAATCTCTGGTATCTACTGACCCCCCCTTCCCCATATTCCCATCATGTTAGGTACTTGAACACAACCTTTTAGCTATGTTCACTACCTTGAAGTTGTAGGGCCAGCCATGCTGATTTATAAGGTTGAGTGATTTTTTGAATCACTCATGTGTATATCCCTTCCTGGAGGTAGTTCCTGGGGAGAGGGATCACATGGCTAATTAGGATATTCCTTTCTCCCAGACTGCTTCCTTAGCATTCAGAATGGCCATGAAGGAAGCCCTATGCAGTGCTATATGTCTTCATGCAAGAACACCATGTAGCACCTTATTAGGGTTGCTGCTAAATACAAAAAGTTTATCACAAAGTGTCCACATGTTAGACTGGTACAAGAATGGTCATAAAGATGTAATATGTTTATTAGACACCAGGAAGGGGTGTGTTAAGCAACAATGTGAAAGGGAAATTATATGGAATAGGGAGACAATTGTCTCCAATCATTATGTCAACTTTAGATATTATAGTGCTTGATATAATATTTGTGGAAATTGGAGGATGATAACACACTGTTTCTTTAAAAGTGAGAATTATAGTGATTTGTTTGGGAAGAGTTTTAAGAGAGAGACAGGAGATGTTTAGAGGAATGGAAATGTATACAGTGGCAACTTTATTGTAGTAAGTCAAAGTTAAAATATACTCAAGAGGAAGGGAAAAAAAAGGCTGAGTGAGGAGGTAAAAATATGAAAAATATTAATAAATATAATACAGAGTTTTCCATTGAAAATAGCACGTCAGAAGGTTTATCTGGGGGCAGTCTGAGACAGAGTTTGATTTCTTTTTGCATAACAAATGCTTGAAGGATGTGCAGCGGGAGTATGATGGTAGAAATTCCTGACCATAAAGCAGTATATTATAGAATTTGGGGAAGAAACAGCAATAATAACAGAAGACAAAAAAATTAAAAGGTTAACAGGGACGTCCACTAAACTGAAGGATCTAGTGAAAGAAAGAAAATTGCTGTGAATTATACCAAAGAATAAGGGTATTTAAAAATAGAATGACAAGCCATGGATGTATTATAAATGAAAGTACAAAGCAATTTATTTGGAGTAAAAGAAAGAATGTTAAGAATATGTCATAGCAGCAGAGGGAAGGGAAAGGGAACAATATAATATACTGAGAGTTTGGAAATGTGTAAGTAAGGACTACATGATGCTTTAATACAACAAAAGCATTTGGTAAAATATGAGAAAGAAGAGGTGACTCATTTTCATGGAATGACATTAACAGAGAAATGAAAAACAACTATATGAGAAGTGGAGTATGATAAAGGAAGTAAAATAAGGGTACATTTATTTACATGTTTCTTTGGATTTGATACCTGGAATCACCTTTAACTAATCAAATGGAATGTCAGTTTTAGTGTTGACTAATCATCATCAGCGATTTATTTCCCATTTGAGGACATGATAGGCTTTTGGGGGGCTTGGTTACCATGTCATGGATGTGGGATCCCATTTAAATCTTTAATTATATTACTGTATTTATCTGATGAAGTTTTGGGGTATGTAATGAAAGCACTTATCAGTTTGGATTATTTGAGCTGTCTGAACTTGTTTGGAGATTAGTAAAACATCAGATTTTCTATACTTTTTATCAGGTTCAACTATTAAATAAATGTTTCCAGTGGCTATTATCACTGTGACTCTGACCATGTTTTGGTTTTGGAGTTTGTGTGCTTTGGGGCTTATTTTCACTGAAGTAAAATAAGGACAAGGGATTGGATATTGAGGGAGGAAGAGAAATATATAGAAAGTCTGGATAAAGATAAAGAATTTATTTTTTTATTTTTTTTACATTTGTTTACCAGGGAGGTCCAACTGGACAGAGCTGTCCGTTTTCAGTGGAGGCCCGGGAGAAACTCTCCAGAACAATTGCATACTATACATAAGATATTTACACATTCAGTTATAAAAACGTAGCAGACAATAACATATGATTGGATAAGATATTTACATAAGCATAGAGATTTAGACATACAATTAAAAGAATAGCAGGTAGTAACATATGATTGTTGTTCATACAGTATGTTTAGTAGAGATAATCTTGAAGATGTACTGAAGATAAGACAATAAAGGAAAAACTAACAAAGAAGGAGAATATAGACAAGTTCATATGAGGTGCACTGACATTTTAAGGGAAAGCTTTTCAACTTGGTCTAGGGGAGAGTTAGTGGGTATAGATGGGGCAGTGGGGAGTAGGCGGCAGTGAGTTGGCAAGTAATATGTGATAATATATAATGCACCTGTGGGAGTTTTAAAGAGGAGGTTGGAGCCAGGTGCTAGGCAGTTACAAGTAACATGTGATAATATATAGTGCATCTGTGGGAGTTATAAAGAGGAGATTGGATAGTGGGTTGGGGAAAGGAGTTAGAATATGTCAGCCAGGTGCTAGGCAGTTACAAGTAATGTGATAATATATAGTGCACCTGTGGGAGTTTTAAAGAGGAGATTGGATAGTGGGTAGGGGAAAGGAGTTAGAATATGTCACCCAAATGCTAGGCAGTTACAAGTAACGTGTGATAATATATAGTACATCTGTGGGAGTTCTAAAGAGGAGGTTGGATAGTGGGTAGGGGAAAGGAGTTAGAATATGTCAGCCAGGTGCTAAGCAGTTACAAGTAACGTGTGATAATATATAGCACATCTGTGGGAGTTATAAAGAGGAGGTTGGATAGTGGGTAGGGGAAAGGAGTTAGAATATGTCAGCCAGGTGCCAGGCAGTTACAAGTAACGTGATAATATATAGTGCACCTGTGGGAGTTTTAAAGAGGAGGTTGGATAGTGGGTAGGGGAAATGAATTAGAATATGTCAGCAAGGTACTACGCAGTTACAAGCAACGTGTGATAATATATAGCACATCTGTGGGCGTTATAAAGAGGATGTTGGATAGTGGGTAGGGGAAAGGAGTTAGAATATGTCGGTCAGGTACTAGGTAGTTACAAGTAACGTGATAATATATAGCACACCTGTGGGAGTTTTAAAGAGAAGGATGGATAGTGGGTAGGGGAAAGGAGTTAGAATGTGTCAGCTAGGTGCTAGGCAGTTACAAGTAACGTGATAATATATAGTGCACCTGTGGGAGTTTTAAAGAGAAGGATGGATAGTGGGTAGGGGAAAGGAGTTAGAATATGTCAGCCAGGTGCTAGGCAGTTACAAGTAATGTGTGATAATATATAGCACATCTGTGGGAGTTATAAAGAGGAGGTTGGATAGTGGGTAGGGGAAAGGAGTTAGAATATGTCAGCCAGGTACTAGGCAGTTACAGGTAACATGTGATAATATATAGCGCACCTGTAGGAGTTTTAAAGAGGTGGTTGGATAGTGGGTAGGGGAAAGGAGTTAGAATATGTCAGCCAGGTGCTAGGCAGTTACAAGTAACATGTGATAATATATAGTGCACCTATGGAAGTTTTAAAGAGAAGGTTGGATAGTGGGTAGGGGAAAGGAGTTAGAATATGTCAGCCAGGTGCTAGGCAGTTGCATGTCCAGGAGTTGTTTAGGTGGAAAATGAGCTGTTTTTTGAAGATGGTTTTGTTAGGTTGTAACCTGATTTGTAGTTGTGGGGATTTCCAAGTCTTGGCAGTGTTGCTAGAATACAAGGAGTCACCAAAGCTGTAATGGCTTTTGGAGATTGCAATTAGTGCCTTGTTAGTGGATCTAAGTTCTCAGTTATTGGAGTAGAGGGTGATCAAGTCTTGTAAGGCTGGAGTTTTTTCAGGTTGGTACAGTATTTGGTGAGCTAGAAGAAGTGGGTTTAGAGCTAAGGTGTTAGGGAGTTCCAGCCAGGAAAGCTGTTTTAGGGCATGACAGTGGTGGGTGCGGTAGGAGGAGTTTGCGAATTTTGCTATTTTGTTGTAGCATATTGATAACTTGTTTAAATCGCTCTTGTTTAGATTAATTAAGACAAGAGAAGCATACAGTAAGGTAGAGAGAAGATGGGTACGAGCTAGCGTAACTTTACTGTTGCTGGTTAGGAAGGTTTTACATCTGTAAAGAGTACCCAGTTTTTTGTTGATTTTGATTATGGTATGAGCTATGTGTTTGTCAAATTTCATATTATTGTCATTAGTGAGCCCTAGTAATTTGGTTTGTGTGATGGGGGAGATGGGGTATTATCTAATGCAGAAAGAAAGAATGGGGGGAGTAGGTGCTGCTGCTTTGGAAGGATGAAGAGCATAAGTTGGGTATTTTTAGGATTTAGTATTAGCTGGGAGTTTGTTAGCCAGGCTTTGATGGATGTAAAGGCTTCTTGGGTCTTGATTTGAAGTTGTTGGAGGGTGGGGGCAGAGCAGATTAAGTTGGAGTCATCAGTGTATTGAACCAGGTTTGCTAGAGGGGTGGATTTGTGAAGATTATTTGTAAATATAGTCAAAAGTAGGGGTCCTAGGATTGATCCTTGGGGTACTCCTAGTTTTACCGTAAGTAGGGGAAAGGGAGTTATTCCACTGAACAGCTTGTTGGCATTGGGAGAAATAGTCCTGAAACCATAATAGAGTGGGGGTAGTTAGTTTTAATTCTGAGAGTGATGCTATTAGTTTTGTATGGGAGACTGTATCAAACGCCTTTGATAAGTCAAGGAAAACTGCAGACACTAGTTGGCTGTTGTTGCATTGCAAATTTACTAGGTTACTAAAATGGATGAGTGCAGTGGTAGTGCTATGGATGGGGTGGAATCCATGTTGAGTTTCAGCAAGAAGATTGTTGGAGAGGAGATGTGTTAGGATCTGGGTGTGGATACATTTTTCCATTATTTTAGCCAGTGGGGAAAGTATAGGTATAGAGTGGTAGTATGTTAGGTCAGTGGAGTTGCCCTCTTTGTGAATTGGTATAATGTAGGAGATTTTCCAGAGAAGTGGCACCTTTTGTTCTGAGATTGATCTGTTAATGATTATAGAGACTTGGTAGGAAATGGCTTTGGTGGCTATTTGTAGGAATTTGGCAGGTAGTTTGTCTAATGCTAAGGTGGTGGGTTTAAGTTTGGTTAGATGTTTATAGATGGTGTACATTGGTACAGGTTAAAGGGTGAAGGAGTTGACATTATTTGATGGGTTATATAGTATAGTGGGGGTTGAGTAGGGTGGGTCTGTTGTCACCTTTAATATAGAGTTGGTAAAGAACTCAAGGAATTGGGTGGCTGTGTTTATAGAGGTGGTGTCTACGTTTGGATGAACAGTTGGTGATCTCCCTGGTTGGAAAATACTGTTTATAGCAGCCCAGAACTTTTGTGGGTTGGTATTATGCTTAGTTTGAATTTCACCATAGTATTTTAGTTTGTCTAGTCTGATTCGTTTTTTACAGTGTTTCTCGTGTGTAAGAATGTTTGCCTATTAGTAGTTTTGTTTTTGCGCCAGGTGTCCCATACTTTGTCCCTTTGTTTCATAAGTTGCCTAGTGTTCTTGGTAAGCCATGGGGTATAGATTTTTTAGTGCGGATCTGTCTTGGTGGAGCAACTTGGTTGAGAAGGCCTAAGAAGATAGTGTTGAAATACATAACTGCTTCATCTAAAGGAAGTGTTAAAAGAGGGGATCAGTTAGAGCATTTAAGGGGTGTATTAAGGTCGTCAGCCCTGATGTTTTTAGTGTATCTGATTTGTTTAAGAGAACTAGTTCTAGTGAGTTTACTTTGGGCTCTGCTGAGGAAGGTTGAGAGATGGTCACTTAGAATGTCAGGTAGTGTACCAAAATTATGGGTAGAAGATGGGTGATTGGTGAGAATCCAGTCTAGTATTGAGTATTTTTTTTGTCTACCCTAGTAGGGGTTTGTATAAGCTGTGAGAATCCATAAAGGTTAATATGATTTAAGGGGTGGGGTGATTTAAGTGAGGTCCAATCAATATTGAAGTAGCCTAGTATAATGGTTTCATGGGGGGGGGTTATGTTGTCCATTAGAGAAGAGATTCTAGGATTTTGATGTTATCTCCCGGAGTGATATATGATCATAAGGTATTTTAGCTGTTTTTGTGTATTTAGTCTTACCTTAGCAAGTAGGATCTCTGCATTATTAAACGTAGGGATTTCTATGTTAAATATTTCAACATTGATGTTGTTCTGATATAGGAGAACAACTCCACCTCCTCTTTTAGCTGTACAGTCTTTTCACAGTATACTATAACCAGGGGGAAGTACTTCTTCATTTTTAATGTGTGGTTTAAGCCATGTTTCTGTGAGGAAGATAATGTCAGGTAAGTATAATGCTATGGCTGCATGGAGCTCAGTGGTTTTGCTAAGGATGCTTCTTATGTTATGATTTATTATTAGAATACATTAAATAATAATAAATAATAATAATAAATTAAAGAAGAAAGGGAGTGATGAAATGGGGAGTGAAAAAGGTAAGTACAGTATGCAAAAAAATAATTACAGGGAAGAGTCAGTTAGAAGACCTGGAAAAAGTAATAAGTAAGGGGAAGTCAGATATAGTGCCAGGAAAATACGGTATTATATATGACTTTTAAGTAAAAGACATCAGAAGAGGAAAAACTATTTCATAGAAATACTTAATGAAAATATTTGCACTGGACTAAAAAAGCTACTTTGAAAAAAAATATATAAGATGCAGTCAGACATCTGTAGACATGTAACTTTAAGAAATGTAGATTACAAAATTACGAGTATTTTACAAGACGTATTGATAATGGAGTAATAGGAGTTGGAGTATGTGCAATAAAAATGGAATATAAGTGAAATGTTAGTAAACAGTAATATTTATAAAGATAGTAGAAAGGAGAGGTGCAGGGTAAAGTTTGGATCTATCTCAATTTGTCGAAGAACCAAATTTACAAAACCCATATGGTCAACAATTTGGAAAGGAGAGGTGAAGGGTAATGTTTGGATCTATCTCAGTTTGTCGAAGGACCAAATTTTCAAAACCCATATGCTCAACAATTTGGTTTGTCAAATCATTGTAACTGAGATGGTGGTACAGTAGGGAGTGGTGAATTTGCCCCTTTCCCCATTGTAAGTGATCTAAGAGTTGGTCTAACTTATTAGCAGAGGGTGTGGGGGAAGGATTGCTTGCACTCCTGCAAAAACATCACTTGTGTTGTTGGCAGGTGTTTAGGCGCTTTATGATAGTGTTAATTGCATTGTTGAACATATGGATTTCAATAATGTGTTTTTTAATAAACTGACATAGATGCGGTGAAGTTGTGGTCTGCAATATTCATAAAGCCTATGATAATATAGCACATGAATGCATATGGAGCATGTTGAAAGAATATGGGATACCATGGAAAGTGATAAAATATATTAAAGAGGAGCATGATTGCTCTTGGTTGAGACCAGCATATAATGGATGAGTAGAACAGATAATCTAATTTAAGAAAGACAGAAAGCAAGGCTGTCCTTTAAGCATAATGTTATTTGGACTTATAATGGACATGGTTATAGGAAAAGTGAAACAACACAACAGTGTAGCTGAAGTACAATATTTAGGAAAAGTCGAAATTTCATCGGTAATGAATTATGCTGATAATTTGGTAATTATAATAAAGAACAAAATCTAGGTGATTAAGGTAAGTTAGTGCTTCAAATATAAATTACAGAAAGTGGGACTGAGTATTAACAAAGAAAAAAGAAGAAGGTATGGGGACAAAATTATAACGGGTGAAACTTACCTTTTAGTGAAAGAAATTACTGGTTTGGGTATAAATTTCTTGGAAGGTGTTAGAGAAGTACAAGAGAAAGGGATACTTTAGCATTTACAAAACATAACAACACTGTGGAAGATGTATGTATGTATATACATACATATATATATATATATATATATATATATATATATATATATATATATATATATATATATATGCTACATTCTATTTTTCTAGGAAAGTTAAATATTATTGGTAGGTGCACATGCCACCAAAGAAGTGGTGGAAAAAAGTATTAGAGCTTCATTTTTATGGCATATGGTGATCTCATATAAATTCCATTAAAATTGGGATTATATTCAAGAAAGAATAAAAAGGGCTTAGTCTTAATAAACATAGTTTTTCTACATTCCTTACACTTAATTGTGGGTATTGCAGCAGTTTAAAAGTGTGACAGAATCAGCTGTATAGTGACTTTAGAGTACTATATATGGTACCAATTTATGGCAAAAAAGGGGAGAAAGGGAAGCACATAATGAATACTATGATAAGACAGGGTTAACTTAAAAAAGTCCCAATAAGAATGGTATAAAACATAACAGAAAAGTTTTACGTAATTGATTCATTGGATAAGTTACTTATAAATATTAAGGATAGTATAATGAGATGAAGGAAAAAAATTTCAGTATATTAGTGGATGTAAGGATTTTTATGGCGGTTAATGTTACATATGCTACCAGTAAAAGGACAAACAGTAGGAAGAAAGAGAATGCATTGTATGAAATAAGATGAGACAGTAAAACATGTTTTCACAAGATGTAACTGTGTGAAAACTTTTTGGGAGATGATTAAAGGATTGCGGAAACAAACCAAATTAAAAAAGATAACAATGAATATTGTCTTGTACAGTTATTTTAGGAAAGGTAATTTAATATTTATTTATGAAATAAAAAATGTCCTACTTGTGCATGGTTTATTTGGAAAACAAGATGTGTGGTGGCATTGTATAACAAAAAATGGTTACAAGAAGTGAAATTCTGGTTGTGGATTAAAGGGTGGGGGATAAACATTATAATCTTATACAAATATACATGACTATTGTAGAGTCTTGTACAAATGTATATGACTATTGTAGAAATGTCTTCTGTTTTAATGCCATGTAAATATGGATATAAGAAAGGTCTCTTCGCTGTTCAATAAGTGTCATGGAATATTTTACTTCCACATGAACTGCTACAATCTCAGGCAGATGAGGCCTTGGATTAATATCTCATCTAAAGGATGGTAAACTCAGAAGTGCAGTATTTCCCTTATACTGACCACTACTCAGAAGTGCAGTATTTCCCATATACTGACCACTGTGACAGGGGCGGCCACAGTGGTGCAGCGGTTAGCATTGCCACCTCACAGCAAAAGGTTCTCTGGTTCAATTCTCAGCTGGGGTGCCTTCTGTCTGGAGTCTGCATGTCCTCCCTGTGGTTGCGTGGGTTTCCTCTGGGTGCTCCGGTTTTCTCCCACATCCCAAAGACATGCAGTAGGTGGATTGGACACTCTAAAATTGGCCCCAGGTGTGAGTGTGTGCATGTGTGTGCCTTCTGTGGAAGGTTGGGCGCCGGGCTGGCAACTCGACACTGTAAAACTCCACTGCCAATCATGAGCGGACAGATGATCCACTGTGGCGACCCCTAACCGGGAAAAACCCGAAAGAAGAAGAAGAAGACTGACCACTGTGACAGTAATGGAAAATGGATCCAAGCAGCAGGTGCAGAAATGGAAACCTCAGTCATCTGACATTCCAGCACTTAAGAATTTGTGCGACCTGTTGAGGCACTGACTCTGCTATATGCAGGCAGAGGAGAAGACACAGCTTGATGCATCTCCAAGAACATGTTTGCAGTTAATAAATGCTACAGTTTTACCTCCTTTTGAAATAACTAGTCCAATTAATGTCTTCCAGTACTTAGGCACATATCACTCTTTGATGTTAAATTAAACAGCCTACATACACCTTATTTTGTGATTCAACACTCTTGGAATAAGGTTTGGACACATACAAGTGGATTGTGCAGAAATGTGCTCATCATGCCCTATGTCATGGGAAGGAGTGTGTGTGTGTGTGTGTGTGTGTGTGTGTGTGTGTGTGTACCGTAAAATCACTGTTTTTAGCTATTATTTTTGGATTAATAGTGTATTCCTTGTCATTCAGCTCTATTATCTGAACTGGTCTTGACTAACTATTAATATAACTAAACAAAGACTTCTGGTGAGATTTTCTTAATATTTAGAACAGTGCTAATCTGTTACCCATATTATTACTTGGCAAGACTTCCCAAGTTGGCTTTAGTACTGGCAGTAGGATATCGTCTATAGATATAGTATCTAGATCTTTGCATTTTGTTTCACCATGAGACATGTTTTGTTGTAGCGTTGTTCTACATTTGTTTTTGGTTTATTTACAAGGAAGATCTAAAGGTTACAAAGCCCAAGCTTGGTTCAGCTGACTGGCTTTCCCACCTATAGTTATACATGACAAAAATGCTTAATTATTGATATCCAGTACTTTTAAATCATGCTTAAGGGATCATCTTTAGATAATTAACTGTTATTATTTTATTGGAAACTCATACAAAGAGGCATCAAATATTAACAGATAGTGTTAAACCTGTTGCAGGGTTAACTGTGATGTTTCATAAAGCTGTGATACAGAACAAGACATTAGCTGATAAAATACATAGTTTTTTTTATTATTTGTATTCCAGGGCAGAACACTGATCACAGTGGACATTTTTATACTCAACCTGGCAGCAGTGTCTGGTTAAGTGACTTGCTCAAACTCACATAGTGAGTTATGGAAGCTGAGGGAATCAAACCTTGCATTATTGGACAACAAGAAACCACTCATTAACAGCCAGACTGCCAGACAATCCTATAAGTCGACTGCCAGACTAGTTACCTAAACTAATCTAGGTAATCAGTATGCAAATCAAGAGGAAAAGCATCAACAGTTGTATACAAAACAGAGTGGTCGATAAAATACAGTTTGTCATATAAAATAACATGATATAAGAATTTGAACCTCTTAAAATAACTTCACATGCAGATTTGAAAGAAAATATAAGACACTTCAGAGATTAATTTATGGAAAATAACATTTTCAAAAACTGCTTCCCTACCAGTGCTCATATTCCAAGTGGACAAAGCTGCAACAAACAATATTTTCAAAAACAGCTTTACTACCAACTGCTCTGATTTTAAGTGAATGTTTTATATATATATATATATATATATATATATATATATATATATATATATATATGCTCGGAATGTCACGCACAATGTCGAATTCAAAATTCCCGATCGCACAACTGCCGCAACAAGCGCTACCATGGGTCAAGAGGGGGCAATAGTAGCCTTGCCGGCGTTCGGTAATCACGGATTCGACATCCACAGATTCGACATTCCACGATCCTGGGGTTCTGCTGTCGACACGTTCATGTTTGCACATCGGTCGTTCGCACAAACGCATGTATACCTATATATATATATATATATATATATATATATATATATATATATATATATATAGATACATACATACATATACATGAGTCTATGTCACATTATCGAAGTTCCAAAACTTTGAAATTCATATGGCTGAGACCATATGATCAAAGTTTTGTAACTTTGAACATTTAAAAAAAATGTATTTATGTTTATGCAGGGGGGCCCTGCACCCCCCCCCCTGAAAATTAAATATACCAACTCTGAAATCACACTACATTGAGGAATAAGGAAAATGTCCTGTTCCATGATGTACTAAGATCTCTATTCAAGCCATTTGAAGTTCCAAAACTTTGTTCATATGATCCCAATCATATAAATTCTGAAGTTTTCAAACTTCGATAATCACATAGGGACCCATTTATCACTAGTGTGAGGGAAAGTACCTGCCTATACACTTCAGGAGGATAGAGGGGCTTGCCTGTCTAGAAGAATGCTTTTTTTTTGTCTGTTGCATCTGCATAAATGTATGAACAGTTCTGTTTGTCTAGTTTTATATTTCCATTGAGAATTCATAGTGGTACATTCAAAATATGAATGCAGTTTATGTCTTTATTTTGTGCATATATATATGTTGTCTCATGTTTTGAATAATCCTTCATGCTATAACAAACTTTGAAACATGTTCCCTTTTATAATCCTAAACTGTAATCAGCAGCTGTTGCAACTTTCTCACCAACCAGTTCTATTAATTGTCAGCAATAATCAACTGAAAACATACCATATTCCACAGAAATATCCTTGGCAATGGTAACACAGTTTTGAACACACTGTATGCAGCAAACATTAGAGCATAAAACACATTTTCCCTCTGAGGAGTATTTTTATATCAACTTTTCTCCACACAGAGAGGAATGTTAAAATTTTCAGTATTAGACAATATTTCAAACAACAAGGTTTATAATCCACCTTCCCATACCTTAAGAGATTTTATCGCATTACTATCAAGTACGTCCGTGGTGGTGCAGCGGTAGCATTGTTGCCTCTCAGCAAGAGGTTCTCCTGTTTGATTCTCGGCTGGAGTGCGGGGAGTGCCTTTTGTGTGGAGCCTGCATGTCCTCCCCGCGGTTGGGTGGCTGTTCGAAAGACATGCATAAATGGGCGTGCTTTCATTGAAGGTTGAATGTCGAGCTGGCACCTCGGCGTTCGTGAAAATCTACTGCCAATCATTAGCAGACCGGAGTTCCGCTGTGGCGACCCCTAACTGGGAAAAGCCAAAGACAACTATCATAGCATAATATGCTCACAACACAGCAATAAGACCTATAGCATTGCATATAAAATATCTTATCATAAGCTATGATGTAAAATTCTGAGAGAATAAATTATCACATTTAGTCATAATATTTATTTAATGAACTTCCTTCAAACTTGAAATGCCACACTTTGGACATTGGAACAAGTAGTCAGCAAATGTATGACTTTAGCAGCCTTGACCTGCCACATTTAGAGGCCTGATGGGTTGCTTCTTATTTATTTATTATTTATTTTATTTGCCATTTGTTAACTGGGTTAGTCCAACTGAGCCATATGGCCCACTTTCAGTGGAGACCTGAGATAAAAAGCTCCACTAATACTAACACTTTAGAATAATGAATACACTACAGTAAAATGTATGCAGTTTACAATGGTCATGCAGTAGAAATGAAATGAGATACATAAAAGATAACAAAGTCATGTACGCTATACAGTATAGCTATAATTCTATGTAATGGGCTTCTATGCAATGATCAGAAATCAAACTGTTTTGTTTTTACTGCAGGGATATCTTCAGAAACCCCAATCCACCTACACCATTTCCTTTGTAATTATGCCAACCTAATTCTGATGGATTTCCAAAAGTTTGTAAGTCTATCGCATTTTCAAAAAAATATAAGCCCAATCTGGGAACACTTCCAACGCCATGATGGATAGGAAAAAGCACATGTGCATGATAATCTCTGCAGGGTATATTTCTATGACAGCTTCCAGTCATAGAATATGCACTACCCGGCTTAAAGAAATCCAAACTAGAGGTCAAAGTAGTCATTTGTCTCTGCTTTACTGAGGTTATTGAGTCCTGGACTAAGTCCAGCCTCTTCCTATGTTTACAGCAATTCATACCTTGCTAAAGTAGCCAGATCATTAAGTATGCAGGCCAAATATATTTGGATAAATACAGCATGCCAAGTCACCCTTTATATCTAGCCACTCATTCACAAACAATGCAAGATTTAACCGTAGATAGGAAAGAAACAATTATTCAAATCTTTGTTTTCCAACAAGACATTTAATGCTTGGATGTGATTCATGTCTCATTGCTGACACATGACCATTTGAGGAAAAGTATCAAATATACAGCAAACATTCTTTATTCTAAAGATAAATCTAATTATTTTCAAGTATTTAAAAGTTGTTTAGGTTCTCCAAGTTTATCCTTATAAATTCTCTCCGTCACGTCAGTTACAGACCTCAATCTCAAATGGACTAAGGAGACCGTGGAAATGTGAAATACTCATTTAGTCGATCTACTTTACTATGTCGAATCTACAAATAACCAAAATTTAAATAAATGAGATGACATCTTAAGTCTGAAATAATGAAACATTAAAAAATTGAAACATTTAAGTTCAAATGCTATCTAAGTCTGCCTTTACTTTGCTGCTACTTTTATTACCATTCTCCTTTTACATCATTGTATTACGTACCAGGAAAACATTATGCCAGATGTTACGTATTATGCACCCAGCACTCTCAGAGTACTTCACACTAGGAACAATTCTGAAAAAGGAGTAAAAGTACATATAATAGAAGCATGCATACATCAGTTAAAAGAAGTTGTAAATCAAGTAAATATTGGGCATACAAGTTTAAAAAGAGAGCTAAATAGAAACATACATCATTAAAAGGCATGTGAGTGTTATGGAGACATAATAAATTAGAGTTTATATTAAGTGGAAAAGTAGTTTTGATTGAATAAACTGTATTAAAGCTAATTTCACAATTCTGAAGATGTTAAATGTACAGTTGATTAAAAATACAGATCTATCCCTTTAAATTATGTTGTGGTTGTAATAAAAGGAGATACTACCAGCACAGCTATCTGGAATTTTGTAAATAATTATACGTCATTTGAGAGTATTAACATGATTTATATAAGATGCTTGTGTTACAAATGTATTAGAACTGTATGTCATTTGTATATCAAACTGCTTGTACAGAAGCATGTGTTAAAAAAGTTTTTGCAAAGTGCTGCTTGAAATATAACCACAGTATGCCCTACTGGAATAGAACAGCAATGTACATGCACGATTGTAACTGTTTAAATGTATATATTTTAACAGTGGAAACTGGAATACAGTAGGTTAACTTCAGAAAAATAACTGAAATTAAATTACTTTATGGCTAGGCTTTATCTTTTAGTTTCAGTGCAACCGGAGAGATAATGCCAGTATTAGGGAGCTTTCTGTATTGTTTTTAGGGTGAAATAATTACTAGTCTTGAATTGTGGAGGAATGTAATTGTTTTATGACTTCTAGCATCTGCCAAAGATCTGAAGTCTATGTATTTTCACAGGTAGATGCTAAATACTGCCAGATTGCAGCAGTGGGGGTTTTACCTGGGATAAAGTCAGATGACAAGAAATTATGTCATTCTGCAAGCTATCCCAGCAGTAATATTTTAGATATTAATTTCAGGAGTCAGAGCATTCTGCATTATGTCTTGGGCCTGACAACAACAAGAACAATTCACCACACATCTGCCCTGCTCCTATAAGTAAATTTCTAGGGTATACTAACTATGTTAGATACAGTTAGGAATATAATGAAGCTTATTTTAGATATGTTTCTTTATTTGAGACTGTCCTTCAGTGTTGCTTTAAATATTTCCTTTGATTTTGAACTCTGATGTCACTGTGAATATATACTGAGTATTTTCTTGTTCTTTTATTATTTATTATTAAATATATTTAAATCTTTCATTGCGGATGATGCTGCGGTAGCATTGTCGCCTCACAGTAAGACACTGTCTGGTTCGATTCTCAGCTAGAGCGTCTTCTGCGTGGAGACATGTATGAATGGGCGTACCTTCGTTGAAGATTGTGCATCAGGGCTGGTAACTCGGTACGTAAAAATCAACTACCAATCATTAGCGGACCGGAGTTCTGCTGTGGCGACCCCTAACCGGGAAAAGCAGAAAGACTCAACATTGTGGATGATCTGTCTAGAGATATTTAAGTTTTGAGAGTACTTGCATATTTATTTGTGACACTGTGTGGGCCACTCCTAATAGCCTTAGTCTTGGTCAAACTACCATTTGTATTAATATTAATATTACACAGTTAGATTGGACACCCTTTGTAAAGGGTCTAAAAGTAGCTGATAATGAGTTGGCTGGTGGCAGAAATAACTACCTTATATTCTGGGCAAAAGGGAGCATAGCTAGTAAACCTGTGACAGCCTTTCCCAGGTGTGTGTGTGTGTGTGTGTGTGTGTGTGTGTGTGTGTGTGTGTGTGTAAATCAAAACTCAAAGAGTGTGTGTGTAAGCTACTTGGGCAGGGACACAAAGCACTGGTTGGACAGAGAGGGTGCTAGAGGCCTTGGCTTGGCCACTCAGTTGAGATCTCAACTCTATAGCTGACATCTGTAATCATCAAATATTGCTTTTTCATATTTGCATCAATAATTCCAAAATCTTACAAAAACAAGGTTTTAAAAGATTTACTCGTAAAGCTTACACAATGGCAAACTCAACTGCATTAATGTTTGACCTCTGTCTAATACAGGTACACAGATATTAGCTGTTGTTTTTATATTACTTTATATAGATATAATTTTCACATTTTTTTAAATATCTCAGCAACCAAGTAACAGACAAATCCCCTCAGATTCATATGAAAGCTCACAGACAGATTAATAAAATGCTGACGGTATGTGTGTAACTTGAGTGGTTGCTGAGATATTGTAAGTTGTTTACAAAATATTAGAAATGTAATGGTTACTGTGTTTACTGTGATTTATAAAATTTGGTTTAAGACCTAGAATCTAAAGAATACTACAAGTGCAAAAATAGTTTATGATGAAAAAGTTTGCCATTTATACTTCTTTCACAACTTCTATAGTTCCAGAGATATAAACATTTGTTTGACATATAAGGACATAATTAGATTCTGCCAAATGCCTTACGCTGTGCCCATTGGAAGTTACAGTGCAAACTTCCTGAGCTCCATTGGGGTGAATTAGTTAATATGTGAAACTGTTTTTTCAGTGTTATAGGTTTCGATGTTTTAACTTTTCGTTACTTCCAACTTTTAATGATGATGTCTCTTTTATTTAAATTTCGGTTATGTGTTAATTCAATGTACTAAAGTAGATCCAATTTACCATATCAGGCAGTTAATAATTTGTAGCAAGTGCATCTATTTTATCTTAGTTGGCAGACTAACTTGCAGTTGGGCCATACTGGTTCAGTAATTCCCAAAGACAAAAAGATAACATTCCAAAGATCTCATAGAATTCAAAATGTTGTCAGCAAATATATTAATTTTACATATTTTATTCCTCAACCACTTTCCATTTAATATCTTTCTATGCACAGATAGCTGGTGGCAGTGGTTTGATTGCAAACACAAAGAGGAATGGGGGACGAGAACAGTCTTGTGTAGTATTATGTTTAGCATGGTGGCCCATTATCTCTGAAAGTCACCTTCGTGCCTCCGTGATGTGTGGGCCTGCACCCACACACTACCGCTAACTGTATATACTAGCTCCAATGTCACAGTACTTCAGAGTAGACAGAGTATAACACATTACCTCACACATTTGTTAATCTAGACTTGACAATGGAAGATCACAACTGCATTCTTTGTACATACAACAGACACCACTAATTTAGTCACAAATATGCATATTTGTAATTGAAGATCAGTTGGACATATTTAGCAATATTTATTTGCATGTACATGTTAAGAGTTTTCCCCTGGACAAAATGAAATACACAGATTTGAGTAAAAAAGGTGTTTAATATTTCATAAGTAATACCAGCAAGTAATCCATAGCTTTTTAAACAATCTCATTTTGGTTTGTGATTTTCTGAACTTTACTTTTAAACAGAGGTGCGACCGCAAGCAATAGTGAACAGAAGCTCCTGCACACATTTGCAAGCAATGTAAAGGAATTCCATCTTTTGTGTGAATCACAAGTTGTACGGTCAGAGCAACAACTATGCAGTAATTAATTTAATATTTAGTTTTATACTGTTTGAGTGATTTTTGTCACAGAAGATGATTTAAGTTCTCTGTGAATTCTGGGGTAACTGATTTTGATTCTTCTTTTAGAATTCTTTATTCATTTGCAGCTGAATATGGATTCCTTATATGTGATGCCATTAATGGTATGCTAAAGCACAAGCATTTGTACAGTGTACTAAATGGTGTGTATATTTATAGGAAACACTCGACAACACCGGTGATCTGTGTTCACAGGTTCATAGGTAAGTACTAGGCAATCTACCCGAAGGCATTTATATGCCTAACCAGAATGTGTTGGCTTTCACCGCCCCCTTAGATTAGTTTCCTGTGCCTCTGTCCAGCAGAGCCACTGAAGTGACCCCCGGGGTAAGCTTTCTGTTTCCCATCCACTCGTCAAGGTTTCTCTTGAAGAGTGTTAGCGAGGAGCTCTGCCTAATGTAGATTGGGATCTTGTTCCAAAGCATGGGAAGTCTCTGGGACAGGAATCTATCCCTCCAGCACATGCTATTTATTGTTGTGGTGAGGTTTAGATCCCTAGAGCATGTGGCTCGAGGGGATAAGGTTTTCTTTAGGTGGAGCATGTCCATCAATTCTGGGTTGGACATGGCCTTGCATGTCAAACGGTGGGTGATTTGCTTATCATTATTAGTAGTAAATCTAGATTTACTGACGATGATTGTACTTCTGCAATTGGCACACATTGTAGAACTGTTGTCACATTTATTAATAACTGGACTGATAAATAATGTTAGGCAAAGAGCAAATAGAACACATTTAGGAAAAGATGCATCTATTGTCTGCAAAGATCACTCAACCCCAATAAAATAAGATAATGCTACTGACAATTTCAGAATTCTGGATATAAATATTAAGTAACCTCATGATTCAGAGCATATGGAAGAAAAGAAAAAAAGAAAAAAGGAAAACATTCACAGCAAACAATAAGAAAGATAAATAAAGAACCTCATTAATGTCTATAAAGCAAAGAGAATACATATCAAAAAGTGTTATGTAGCACACAGACAACAGAGAATTATAAGACGTTTCACTGTCTACACAAAAAGGTATAATTTTTCCAAAAAAGAAAATAGAAAAAAAGGAAGCAAGGAACAGGTAAAAACGAAAGAAATTAAAATTGCACATAGATGAACTGAAGAACATTACTTTAAGAAAAAACAGGAGAAAGACAAAAGTTGACCGCATGGCTCAAGCTGTGGCGGTACAAAGCCAGCTGGATGAGAACTGTATGCTTGCAAATGTAATAAGAGGTGAAGACAGTGGGATTAATAAGACTAATGGGGATGATGATTATTCCTTTGTAACAATTGATAGAGCAAATATTACTGAATTAGAAGCTGAAGATTCTTCAGATCAGGTCAAAAAAGACATTCTTATAATTGGAGATTCAGTTATTAGAGGAACTGAAACTTATATTTGCAGAAAAGATAATGAACACTAAATGGTGTTATGCTTGGCAGGAGGAAAAATAAAGGATGTGAGACAAGGCTTAGAATGCCTTAATGTAAGGAAGTACAGATCTGTTTTTATTCATGTTGGTACAAATGATCTCATTTTCAAGGACTGTATGACTGTTAGTAGGGAACTTACAGCCCTCTTGGACAGCATAGCTCTTGCAGGTATTAGGATGTAGTTTTCATAAATCACATATAGAAAAGAGAGTCAGGTCACCGTGAATAAAGAGATGTTTTGGTTAAATACCTTCATGAAAACAATGTCCCATTTTAAACAAAAAAATGGAAATATGCAGAGCACCCAGGCCTAAGTTTGGGCACAAGTGTTCAGACAGGATGGCAAGCACTTGTCACGATTAGGGAAGAATATTTTTGTAGCAGATATTTTGGAGTATTTGACAAACAAGCAGGATTTTGCCAGGTTGAAAATTTAATTGTTCACAGATAACATTTGATGCATCCCTGATGGTTGTTATTGTTAGGAACATAAATAATAATGTTTTTACTGGAAAATCCGTTACATTCACACAGGACTGATGTTGTTGTTTATGAAACATTGTTAATGAACAATGACTGGAAACCAGTTCTGCCATTGTTTAAATGTTTTTACTGTAACAGACATTCTAACAAAAAATCAGGTGGAGGTGTTATGATAGGGATTAAAAGTAGTTTTGAAACCTGTGATTATTACATGTTAATGATAATACCGATTCTATAGACTGTGTAACTGTGACAAAAACGACATCCCTGGAACATATAACAATTGTTGGAGTGTATATACTACCAAATCAAGTGCTGATAACCTAGTGGAATGTATACACTTCTTGCATGAAACACAGGAAGGAAAAATAATAGTAGTAGGGGACTTAAATTTACCAGAAACAGATTGGAATATTAATTCAGCAACATTAGTAAGGAAATAATTCACAACATATGTTCAGGAATTGTAGAAAGCTCATCAGGGAACAGAACATATTAGACATTGTTTGTGTTCCTAAAGAAATTACTGTTATTTTATGCCAAGTGTTACCATTGATGATATGTAGTGATTTTGTGGTTATAAACGTTAATTTGTTGCTGTATAATTCTGCCAAACTGAAATACAAACCAATTTACAGAAAATTAATAACAGACTATATGGAAGCAAAACAGTAATGCTGAAACTAAGTGGAGTGAAGTGTTCAGTGAAAAAACGGCAGAAAGAATGTGTAAAGTTTTGAAACAGAAATTGATTTAAAAAAATGTTTAATATCAAGATCTAGCCTCATAATGTTAGGAGGACGCATTTCCATAAGAACAAGATACCTGATTAAGGTGAGAGACAAAAACTATAAGTAATGGAAAAGAGGTTGAATAACAACTTTGAAAACTGCAATTTCTTTATTCATTTATTTATTTATTGACATTTGATTACTGGGAAAGTCACACTAGGTAGAAGACCATTTTCAGCAGAGTTTCAGGGAGAAAAGCTCTAAATTATAACAAAACATTTAAGAACAATAATTTTATGATTTTAAAAAATAAAACATCTGCAGTTTAAATAATTATAAAAAATATTTATTCATTTACTTTATATTAACATTTGTTAACTGGGAAAATCTGACTAGGATAGAGTCCATTTTCAGCAGAGTAAATAGTAAAGAAAAACTCCTGCAACCAACATGACTATAAATTCAAAGCTTTTATTAGCAGACAAAAAATGACAAGCAACTGGTAAGCACTTTCATGCTTAAAATGATCGCTTCATCAGACCATGAGTAAAACAAACCATTAAGAGAAATTTAAATACCTCAATGATCAATCACAATTGTAACACATCACATCCACATGGTACTAACTTAAAGGAAAATACACTCTGACTCTTCCCAACACATAGAACACATTGCTATCATGCACATGATGACCTAAAAACTTGGGTACACACAAAATCTAAAACTACAGAAATGTATGGAATTAAAAAACATGCAATAACATATTTAATTTAAAAAACAGTAATTTCAACCTACGCTCATCTATAATCAATAATATACTTTTGCAATAATTCAACCCTTATTATCTGCAGCCAGAGAGAACTCATTAACAGTAAAAAATGATGGTGAAGTACATACACGATGAATAATACTAAAAAATATAACGTGTTCTTGGTGTAAATAAACTGGAACTAATCACTATAAAAACGCAACTAAATAAATAAACAAACACTTCTAAAGCCTACTTACTTTTTGTCAAAACTGAAATCACTACATCACGCCAAAAACCATTACATATCAATGGGGGAGTGGTTGTGTTTCGAAATAGATTTTTAAGTAATATTGCCATTAATGCCTTGAAACTTGTCTGCTCCTAATTCCATAATCCACCTTAATTCCTTCACTTCAGTTTTATTTCTAATATCTCATCCCCTAGCATCATCAGAAATCAATTCTAAAACAAAAAAATGAAATTTATGATTAATGCCCAACTTATTAACATGCTTTGGTAATGCATTGCTCACTTTTATGTTCTTGATATCATTAAGATGTTCAAGGATTCTATATTTAAAACAATGATTAGTTTTTCCAATATAAAAAACATGACAAATCACAAAGAAAGCATAATAAACCACAGTTTTAGTTAGACATTCAGCATAAAAAGAAAATTCTATCAAATGATATATAACAGGATGTTCAAAGTAGCAGTTAGAATATAAATACGTACAAGCTTTGTACCTTCTACATGGAAAGGTGACTTTCTGTTCTGAGGCCAGTAAATTATTTTTATAGCTCCTTTTCTTATAGTACAACTGCCTCTTCAAAGAGAGATTATTACAAAAAGAAAAACTAAGTATGTCTCCAACCTGGTCTCTTAATTCTGCATTAGAATGTAAAATGGCCCAATTCCTTCCTTCTATCTTTTTCATGGCTCAGAGAGCAGCACCAGAAAGTTTCAGGTACTGAAGACCCTGGACTTTCTCGTACTGAACCCACGAGTACCACTGAAGAATGTATACCTCCCGTAGTACCATCTACGAGTAACATTACAAATGTTATTGCCCCTTCTACCTCACCTCTAACCTACAAAGTTGATACAGCCTCCCCTTTTCCCTACCACAACCTCTCCCTATTGTGAAGGATTTCTGGCAAGTGAGATGCAGGAGTTGGTCGAGAAGGAGGGTTCAATACCAACAGCAATCACTGGAGAGGCCTCCAAGGATGCGTACTCACAGCAGGAAATTAATAATTTAGTTTTAACCCATCTGCTGTTAACCTAACACGTGATGAAATTAGTGTCCTTCGTAAAAGCTTCTCATTTGCCCCTGCCAAGAGTTTCTGTTTAACAGAGGTGCTTACAGATCTAAAGATGTTTAATGGTTGAGACAAGAATGTTAATGTTTTTAAAAAAAACAATTACCTTCATTCCAGCTACTCATCCCACTGATGAAATCTTTGTAGCAGTTTGTGAAGAACAGATTTGTGAGGTTCTTATTCAGAAACATTTTTTTAACAACTTGACAGGAGAGAATGCAGCTTTAAAGAATATGAAGAGACTGTCATTGGTAAAAATACATCCAGCAGATAAAGGAGGTGGTATTGTTGTGATGGACAGAACCTCCTAACTTAAAGGGATGCAGAGACTCCTTGATGACACACAGATGTACCTATATACAAACACAAGCTAACAGCTAATATAGACAAGGTTTCATTTTTTCTTTTTGATTTATTAACAACTGGGATTATTAACAAGGAGCTTTATAAGTACTTTTGTGTTGAGCACCCAGTGGTGCCTGTTCTCTATTGGCTTCCAGAAGTATACAAGGACTTGGTTGAGCCACCTATGCACCCCATTCTTTTAGTAGTAGTTGTACCACTGAACCCCTTTCTATATATGTAGAAAAGACACTAAATCCAAAAGTTGATACGGTTGAGACAGAAGGAACTATTGTTTGTTACATTAGATGTAGCATCACTTTTCACCATTATCCCGAATTGTGATGGCGTTGAAAGTATTAGGATGTTTCTAAATGGGAGAAAGGCCCTTATTAATACAGAGATAAAAGTAATCTGCATCCTAATTGAACTGATTCTTATAAATAATGTTTTTTTGTTTGGTGATGAGTTTTATTTGCAGAAGAGAGGTGTAGCTATGGGCATGGCCTGTGCTAATAGCTACCCCAATCTTGTATTAGTTCACTGGGAGTTGAACCATGTGCTCAGATATAACAACTTTGCAAAACATATTGTATATAATAAACATTTTGTTGATGACATTTTTCTACTGTGGGACAGCACATAGGTTCTGCTTGATTGTTTCACTGAATTTCTTCCCAAGGTTACATATTATTTAGAGTTCAATGTTAAGAGCTCCCCTGATTCCATTGAAGTTTTGAATGTGAAGGTACTGAGGGATATGTTTGGTTGTTTTAGAACTGAACTTAATAGGAAAATATATAAGAAGAATTCACTTCTACACAATAAGAGTATGCATCCCCATCACGTACATAGTAACATATTATGTGGGCAGTTTCTCAGAGTCATGAGACTGCACCATGATGCTGTTGCCCTTGATAAGACTGCTTCTGATTTAAGGTCTGATTTTTTAGCTAGAGGCTATAACGTAACAGAAATAGATGACTGTAAGAGAGAAAGAGCAGTGGTGGCCAAACCTTATTTTTCAGATACTTGTAGTGCAGGGGGAGCTCCTGATTCAGGACATATTGATAAGAAAGAATTTAGGTTTCTGTTAACATATTCCACTGACGTTATTCTTATTTGTGATGTTGTCAAAAGGAATTGGGTCATTTTACGTAATAATTCAGAATTAAGAGACACGGTTGGGGACATACCCAGTTTCTCTTTTCATAATAATCTCTCCTTGAAGAGGCAGTTGTGCTATAAGAATAGGAACTATAAAGATAATTTACTTGGCCTTCCATGTAGAAGGTGTAAGTATTTATATTCTAATTGCTACTCTGAACATCCTGATGTTATGTGATCCTATCTCGCCTACATTCTGTACTGATGGGCTCGGAGCCGATCCCTCGGCTCCGACTCGGCACGCTATGCTATAGAGCGAGGCCTCTTATTGGCTGAGCTATTTCTTATCCCAGGATGCACCACCACTAATCCCCCAGATCTCGTTTGCCGCTTACAAGCTAGGACGTGGTCTCAAACTTGGCTGGGCTAAGTACTGTTTATTCAGACTTTTCCTGTCAGAAAATTTGTTAAAGTGAACCCAAAAGATGTTTTAACAGCTATCGTTGTTGTACAAGTGTATTTTGAATATTTTTGTTGTGAGAATTGTGTTTTTTCATTAAAGGAAGGTTTCCCGTTTAAGTTAGAGGGGCCTTCCCCTATTCTAGCTAGCGTTTTGTGTTTTACTGGTCAAGTACCTGCTTAAGTTAGATGGTCTTGACCCTCAATTTATGTGTTTTTGTGCTACTAGTTCGTGAACTGTTTTCTGTAAAAAAAAAAAAAAAAAAAAAAAAAAAACTTTAAACTTTGAACTTTCTTAGTTTTCTGTGATTAATCTGTTTCCCTAGGTAGTCAAAATGTCTAAGGAACATAGACCCTCCAGGTTTAAAAAGTGTGCGAGGTGTGGTTATAAGATGTCCATAACGGACGACCACTCCTTGTGCGTTTATTGTTTAGGCGCCAAGCACCTACAAGAGTCATGTAGCGTGTGTCACGCCTTCTCATCAAGGGTCCTCCAGGAGAGGAAAAACAAATTAATCCTTAAAGGGTTGATTAAGCCATCCTTCGAGGAGACTTTATCTTCTTCTCCCTCTCCTTCAAAAAAGAAAAAAGCGTCGGCTCCGACCAGTCTGTCGGAACCGACTGCCAAAAAACCTAGGCAGGCTTCTCCATCGGCTCCACGGACTTCGGAGCCAAGGCCGGAACGGTCTGCCTCGATGCCTCCAGTCTCGACCCCTCTGGTTTCGGAGCCGAGGACTGGGGCATCGAGAGGCGGGTCACCTTCATCGGCTCCACTAATATTGGAGCCGATGAGGGTTGCCGGCACAGACTCTTCCCCTTCGGCGCCGAAGTCCTCATCGGCACCGAGGGAAATTGCCTTGAGATCTCCCTCGGAACCGATAATAATAGAATCCATTCGGAGCCGGTCCCATAGTCCTATGGAGCCGATGGAGAAATCGGTTTGGACCCGATCGGTATCATCTAGATCCTCTAAGATGTCTGATTCAGACATCGACAGGGTGCTCCTAAGACTCTTCCAGTCTCCGGTGTTCCAAAAGTTAGTTTCGGCTCCAGCCCATTCGGCTTCGGAGCCGATGGTCTACCCTGCTACTATGGTTCCTCCTCCAACAGCCTCGGCACCATTGGAGCCGGTGCTGGTGGAACCAGTGGAGGTTTTAGGGTCGGGCCCGACCCTTACTCCAACTCCGGCTCTTGAGTCGGAGTTTGGTACGCGGACTTCTTCTGTCGGCCCTGGGGGGGGGATGCTTCGGGACTGATGTTTTCGGTCCCAAGCCTTCCTCTCGGTGCATTGGCTGCGGGAGTGCCGTCTACCATCGTGGCCATGGAGGTGGGACCCTCCCAGGATTCTGGTGGTCCCGCCTTCAGGGCTATGAGGAGTGCGTTAGCCAAATCATCTTTGGCTACCTCCACGGTCTCCCCAGCTCCTTCCCTGCATACTGAGACTGGGTCTTTGGCAGTCCCCCTGTCCTTAGACAGCGGAGCCCTGGGGCCTGAGGTTACCCCCACTGGGGTTCCCCCCCTCCTGGAGGTCCTTCTGAAGCTTCTTCGGAGGAACCCCCCAGGAAAAGATCGTGCAAGAGGAAGCACGTGGACTCCCCTGATGAGTCTCTTACATCAGACACTGATCTCAATGATGCAGAAGGGTCCCCTAAGTCATCCTCAGATGATGTCTCCTTTGCAGACATCCTGGAAGCCCTTAAACAACGAGGCGGCTGGCAATCCAAACCCCCTTCTGCTGATGAGTCGGTGTTCCTTAAGGCCTTCGGGGCTCAGCCCTCTGCCTCCTGGGTGTCTCCGCCCTTCGACGAGCTCTTGGATTTGATCTGTTGAAGGGCATGGGAACACCCAGACTCTGTGGAACCGGTGCCTGCTCATCCTAATAAGTTCCTCTCAGCACCCCCTGAAAAAGAGTTCCTAACTAAAGGTGTGGCTGTAGATGCTTTGGTGGTGGCATCTGCTACCCAGCAAGATGTAGCAGAGGCTTCGACGTCCGTCCATCCTCCTAATAAGGAGTCTAGGAGCATGGATCGGTACGGTAAGTGCACCCTAAGTTCAGCGGCCTTTACATTAAGGTCCTTGAACTACCTTACGCACTTTACCAGATTTCAGAGGGATCTGATTAAAGAACTTTCCGATACCCTCTTGGGTAACCTGCCTGAGGAGCTGGCCCAGACGGTTGGCTCTCAGCTGGCTACACTGTCGTCCATTTCAAACTCGTCCATGAGGCTCATTTCTTATGCGGCCGAAGGGGCGAGTAGAGCGGCGGGTACAGGCATTGCTCTACGGAGACAAGCCTGGCTCCACCTGTGTCATTTCACGGAGGCCTTTAAGTCTTCCTTTGCCGATGCCCCCTTTGATGGGTCCTCCCTGTTTGGAGCCAAGGTAAAGGGCACACTCACCCGCTGCAGGCAGGAGGGTAAGACTTTGACTGCCATAGGGGCACGATTTTCCACTCCCTTTCGGCCTTACCCCAAGGCTAAAAGAGGAGGGAAAATGTGGTTCCATAGATCTCAGAAGTCTTACCCCTCTCAGCAGGATGATCCCCCTTCCAGAGGCAGGGGAGGGGGAAATTCTTCTGGAAGACACCGTCCCAGAGGCGGCAGAGGCCCTCGCAACACTGGAGACCGCGAGTCCTTTCGTGGCTCTTCAGCCTTTCACAGTCCCTGAGGGATTGCCCGACTGTGCAGCTCCGGAGCCAGTCGGGGGTCGTTTTTTGAAGCACCTAAAATCCTGGGAAAGTATCACTCAGGACCGATGGGTGCTTCGAATTATCGCCGGAGGTTACACCATCCCTTTCTCTCACTCTCCACCTCAGCCCAAAAAAATCCTGGACCCGCCACCCAGTCAACGGGAAACTTCAGCCTCAGAAGTTTCAAAGCTGCTGCAAAAAGGAGTCATCCAACCGGTCCCCGCAGACCAGATCGGATTAGGGACTTACTCAAGATTCTTTTTGGTGCCAAAAAAGACCGGGGACTTGAGACCCATTTTGGACCTCAGTATTCTAAACCGTTCAGTCAGAAAGTCCAAGTTCCAAATGGTCACCCTACAAACCATTCTCCCATTGCTGGAGAAAGGTGTTTGGATGTGCTCCATAGATCTCAAGGACGCTTATTACCATATCATGGTACATCAAGCGTCCAGGAGACATCTGCGCTTCAGCCTAGGAGGCAGTCATTTTTAGTTCCGCGCGCTGCCCTTTGGTCTCACCACAGCCCCCAGGGTGTTCACCAAGTGTTTGGTGGTCGTGACTGCTCACCTGAGAAGTCTAGGATTCCAGGTGTTTCCATATCTAGACGACTGGCTCCTAACTGCCACCTCCAAGCATCTACTATTGCGGAGCCTACAAGCCACTATATCACTGGGCAATTCCCTTGGAATCACCTTCAATTGGCCAAAGTCTGTGTTGCTGCCATCTCAACGCATAAGATTCATAGGGGTAGAGATAGACTCAAACCGAATGCGGGTCTATCTACCTACAGACAGAATACAAACCATACAGTCTCAAGTTCGAGCCTTACTTCCCAGATCCAAAGCCCCAGCCAGAATGGTCCTGCAACTATTGGGATCCACGTCCGCCATGGTTCTTCTAGTTCCCCTTGCAAGGTTGCACATGAGAATTCTCCAGTGGCTTCTTTCAGCTCAGTGGTCCTTTCAGGAACTCCCTCTCAGTCATCTCATATGGATCACGGAAACCTGCAAACGGGACCTTTGCTGGTGGCTAGTGCCCTCCAATTTGGATCAGGGACGACCCTTTGCTCCACCTCCTCCTACGGCCACTTTGACCACGGACGCCTCCCAGATGGGGTGGGGGGGAGGGCATTCCCTGGGCAGGTTAGTCCAAGGCAAATGGCACCCAAAAGAGACCCTACTTCATATCAACATCTTGGAAATGAGGGCGGTGCTTCTGTCCCTTCAAGCCCTTCATGATTACCTCCCTCAGGGCGTGATTGCCGTTCACTCACAACATGTCAGTTGTCTGGTACTTGAACAAACAGGGAGGGACCAGATCCTATCCCCTTTGCAGAGAGGCCATGAGGGTTAGGGAATGGGCAGTGTCGACCAAACGCTTCCTAGTGGCTACTCATATCCCAGGCAAGTCCAATGTGATAGCCGACAGACTGAACAGAACCATCCTCTCTCCTCACGAATGGTCTCTGAACATCACAGTTGCAAATCAGATTTTCAGCAAATGGGGAGTTCTGTGTTGCGACCTCTTCGCGACTCCTCTAAATGCGAAGTGCAAAAAGTTCTTCTCCCTCACCCCGGCTCCGGGGAAGAGCCCCATGGATGCACTAGCCCGTCCTTGGCCCACCAGCTTGCTCTATGCCTTCCCTCCAGTTCCTCTCCTTCCCAGGATGATCCAAAAGGCATCTCTCTTGGGGAGCAAAATGATCTTAGTTGATCCTTACTGGCCTCGTCAAGTATGGTTCCCCTATCTTCGGAAGTATGCTCTGGAAGGTCCATGGTTCCTGGATCAGATCCCAGACCTTTTGGTTCATCAGTCGGGACTATTCCACCAGTCCCTTCACACCTTAAAATTGACGGCTTGGCTCCTCCTCTTCCGACTATAGTCAGGAGTTATACATTGGATGCAGAAGTTGTACACATCTTATCTTCGGCCCACAAGTCTGCTACAAAGAAATTGTATTCTAGCAAATGGAAAAGATTTGCTATTTGGGCTCAACTCCGGGGCCTGGATCCCATCACTATTCCCGTATCAGAGGTACTAAAATTTTTAACTTCTCTTTTCAATCAAGGCTCTTCAGTCTCTACCATCAAGGTTCAATTGGCAGCTATTTCCAATTTTCACGAATCTATAAACCCACCTTTAATGAGCAACAGATTGTGTAAGACCTTCTTGAAAGGTGCTGCGCTTTTAAGACCTCCGATTTCTCATCCTGCTCCTCCATGGGATCTCGATGTGGTGTTACGCGCCTTAACTTCCTTTCCCTTCGAACCGGCAGCGACATGTGATCTAAAATTTCTATCATGGAAGACTGCTTTTCTGGTGGCGATTACTTCTGCCAGAAGGGTTTCAGAGCTTCAAGCTTTGTCTGTGAAACCTCCGTACTTGGTTTTTCACAAAGACAGAGTATCTCTCAGGCCAAATTCTTCCTTTGTCCCTAAAGTTTGTTCCAGTTTCTGCCTACAACAATCATTAGAACTTCCAGTATTCTTTCCGAAATTTTCTAACAAAGTGGAATTCATATTCCACACATTAGATGTCCACAGGCAGTTGTGTTTTTATTTAGATAGGACCAAACAAACAAGGAAAACAGATCAATTGTTTGTATCCTTTGCAGACAATAAATTGGGCAAAGCTGTCACAAAGGTCACTATTGCCAAATGGATCAGGGACTGTATTACTCAAGCTTATTCTTATTCTAACAAAGAGCTTACCACCTCTGTCAAAGCTCATTCTACAAGGGCTATGGCTACTTCGATAGCATTTCATTCTAAGCTTGCCATTAGTGACATATGTGCTGTGGCTACATGGTCTTCCCCGCACACCTTCATTTCCCACTACAAATTGGATGTGGCATCTAGAGGACGAGCTTCATTTGGTTCCACAGTGCTCAGGAGTGTTTTCCTATGAGCCACCCAGGATTTAGGTGCTAGGGACACTGTCCCATCAGTACAGAATGTAGGCGAGATAGGATCACATAACATCTTTTAGTTATGTACTTATCATAACTTTAGATGTTTGGGATCCATCTCGCCTACATTCCCAATAATCCACCCTCCTTCCCCCTGCCTTGGAGATCAGAGGATATCAGAAGGTCCGAATCCTGTTGTTTCATCTTGAAACATCTAACAATGTTATATAAACAAGTTGTGCATGTGTGCATGAATGCGGACAAACAAGATCTGGGGGATTAGTGGTGGTGCATCCTGGGATAAGAAATAGCTCAGCCAATAAGAGGCCTCGCTCTATAGCATAGCGTGCCGAGTCGGAGCCGAGGGATCGGCTCTGAGCCCATCAGTACAGAATGTAGGCGAGATGGATCCCAAACATCTAAAGTTATGGTAAGTACATAACTAAAAGTTTTACATCATTTGGCAGAATTTACTTTTTATGCTGATTGACTAACTAAAAATGTGGTTTATTATGTTTTCTATGAGTGTTGCCATGTTTTTTGTTTTTTTTTATATTGGCAAAACTAATCATTGTTTTAAAGATAGAATCCTTGAACATCTTAATGATATCAAGGACATAAAGTTCAGCAATGCATTAGCAAAGCACGTTAATGAGTTATGCATTAATCATAGATTTTGTTTTTCTTGTTTTAGAATTGATTTCTGATGATGCTAGGGGAGGAAAGATTAAAAATAAAAGTGAAGGAATTAGAGTGGATTATGGAACTGGAATCAGACAAGTTTCCAGGCATTAATGGGAATATTTCTTTAAAACCCATTTTGAAAGCACGACCACTCCCCCATTGATATGTAATGGTGATTGTCATGATGTCATGCTTTTGGTTTTGACAAAAGTAAGTAGGCATTAGAAGTGTTCATTATTTATTTATTTAGTTGCATTTTTTATAGTGATTAGTGCTGGTTTGTTATTTACACCAAGAACATGTTATATTTTTAGAATTATTCATTGTGTATGTACTTCTTTATCATTTTTTACTGCTGATGAGTTCTCTCTGGCTGAATTATGGCAAAAGTACATTATTGATCATAGATGGATGTAAGTTGAAGTTACTTTTTTTAATTAAATATGTTATTGCATGTTTTTTAATTCCATATATTTCTGTAATTTTAGATGTTATGTGTACTCAAGTTTTTAGTCATCATGAGTATAATAGCAATGTGTTCTATGTGTTGGGAGAGTCAGAGCATATTTTACTTTAAGTTAGTACAACACGGATGTGATGTGTTACAATTGTGATTGGTCAGTGTGGTATTTAAATTTGTCTTAATGGCTTGTTTTAATCATGGCCTGATGAAGTGGTTGTTTTAACCATGAAAGCACTGACCTATTGCTTGTCATTTTTTGTCTGCTATTAAAAGATTTGAAATTATAGTCGAGTTGGTTGCAGGAGTTTTTCTTTGCTATTTAATCTGTTTGGTGTCTCAGTGACCTTTGCTCTGAAAGACAACATTTTATTTGTTTGTGCATTTTCAGTGCAGGCCGGAGAGAAACACTCCAGATGCATGTCTTTGGAGGGTCTATGTTAAATCTTCGAATGTTTAAAAAAGTGAACGATGATTTATCGAAACCATGTAAGTGAAAGCTTACAATCTCGAATGCTTACAACAATTTTTTTCAAAGGTAAAAAAATCACTGTTCCAGAAAAAAAAAATTGTAAAACATTACATGAAGTGGGGGGCTTCGCCTACCCCCCCTACTTAAATATAGTAACTCTGAGATTGCAAACTTGTGCAAGTATAGACACTGCCCAGCAGATATGCTAGGACTGTACACAGACAGGAGTTTTTGTTCACTGCACAATGGCCAACTGGGAACACAGTTGTGTATAATGTTTTTTAGTGCTGGACAGGCAGATGCATGCTGGGTAATTTTATAGGTGGTAAGAAGCTGTGTATATGTTAGTTGATGAGGCAGTTCTAACCAACTTAGGCTTTTCAGTGCTATTTAGTGTTGGGTACTGAAAGTGTAATGTACTGCAAATTTGGCAGTTTTGTTATAGCACTGCTCAAGCTTTAGTTAACATGAAGGTTAGTAAGATGGGAGCACCATAAAGAAGAGTGGGGAGGAGATAAGTAGCAGCAAGTATAATTTTAGTTGCATTAGGGAGAACGTTTTTAGCTGTCTAAAGCATCCCTAGTTTTTGATGAGTTTTTCTTGTACAATTTTGTATATGCTGGGCGAATGTAAGATTATCATCCACTATCACTCCTAATAGTTTGTTGTAAGAAGTGACTTCAATGATTGTATTATCAAGAGAAAGGACTTGAAATGTAGTTTTTTTCATGAGACAGAGATTTGGGGAAAAAAGTAGTTGTTTGGTCTTTTTTTTGGGTTGAGCATTACTTGTGACTTACAAAGCCATGCTTCAGTGGCTGTTAAAGTTTCCTGAGTAATTTTCTGGAGGTGTGCCATGTTGTCAGACATGCAAATGAGAATGGAATCATCTGTGTATTATATTAGGGTGGCCTGTTATGTGGAAGCATAGAGGGTGTTGGTGAAAATGTTAAAAAGAAGGTGATCAAGGATAGAGCCTTGTGGTAAACCAGTAGTGACTGGGAGGTAAGAAGAGAGTGTGGAGTGCCATTTTACTGACTGATACCTATTGGGCAGACAGCCTTTGAACCACAGAAGGGTGGGCTGAGAGAGACCTATTGAGGACATCTGAAGTAAAAGTTTGGTGTGACAGAGTGTGCCAAATGTGTTAGACATATTTAGACTAGTTTGCCATTATCTCTAGCTTCACTGACAGTATCTATATAGGTTAGAAGGGCAGTGCTAGCACTATGGGTAGGACAGAAGTCATGCTGTGTGGGGGATAATCTAGCAACTGTTTTTTAATACATTTTTCATGTATTTTGGTGAGAAGAGATAAGGTTTAGGCTGAGAAATCAGGTTTGGTAACAAACCAGTTTGTCCAGGGAGATCTTCAGGTAGGGTCAGATAAATACAGTAGTAGGAATTAAGAGGGTGGGGGGGATGAAAGGGTTGAATGAAGGATGACTGGGAGGAAATAGAGTAAGGGTAGGGAGGGGCTTAAGGGGTTTAGGCAAGTGTAACTGGGGAAGGAATAACATTTTGGCATGAACTTGCTACAATCCAGGTTTATATCCGAGACGACCTTGTAGGTACTGCTGCTATTGTCAGGTAAGCCTTCTGGCATGGCAGAGGTAGGTAATGTTAGTTTGTCAGAGTTTGGAGATGTGCTTGTGTTTGTTTGTTTTAACACAGTGTCCTTGTCTCTTGATTGTTAGATTACTAGGTGCTTGGGTGGTCAGGTTTGAAGGATTTAAGACTAGGAACTGTGTGTGTGTGTGTGTGTGTGGGGGGGTCATTTCAATTTAAAGTTCCAAAAGTTAGACTTTGGCTAGTAGCATGGTTGGTTGATGGTTGATGTTGTTTGTCATTTTAGGGATATGGCTCTTTTTTATTCTCCCTTCCCTTGCCAGTTGTTATGCTATACAGCGCTAGGTGAGTTGGGGGAAAGGATTCTCCAGCTTAGATGGACATTGATGGTGATTGGCAAGTGTCTCATGGATTCATATAGCTGGACTGTGCCCACCAGATTCACAGTTGACAATTTATGGTGTTTCACAGGCTTCAAGCTTACCATTGCTCACTGTGCATGTGCATTGTCACTTAACTGTTATGGTGGAGGGCAAGGTTAAAAGTAAATAACATTGGATTTTATGGAGTGTTCAAGTTTTTTCTTATTTCAGTCATTTCTAATTGGAAGTGACATTTAGAACAGACTAATTTGTCACAGGGCATCTTTAAGGGGAAGGAAGGGTGCAGTGGAGCAGGTAAGGGAAGTTGGAGTTAAGAAGATGGGTAGGAAAGGCAGGCTTTTGCAGGGAGTGGGTAAGAAAGGATTAACTAGTGGAAGGAGAAGGAAGGAAGTGAGGTATGTAAGGGGGAGGGTCTTTAGGGCATTTGAGGTGGGGAGTTGCTTGCTGGGATCCACATTTTGGGGTGATTTTGAGTGTAAGGTAGGCCTTGGGTGGTTATGGTAAAAGGAAGGGTGAGTACAGTCTTAATGGAATGAAATTTTTCTTTCATGTACATGAGATTGTAATAGGAATATAAGACAAGTGAAGTAGCTTTGAGAGGTCAAAGGCTAGTGCAGTTGGTAGAGTTCACTTCACATGTGAGGTACAGGGCTAGCTCTCCTTTGGTGTACCCTCGGCTACAGGGAGTATGTGATAGGCTGTCTTGACTGGTAGTCGTTTAGTTAATGACTGAGTACTATATAAGGACTGAGTGGTTTTGGGTGCCATCAGTGACGGAGTATTTGTTGCCTGTTAACTTATTCTCAGTGGGTTTGATATAATGGTTAAGGTTTTTGCCTCACACGGTTTGATTCAGCTTCATAGGGATAAGATAACTTGCTGCCTGAGCTTACAATTGCCTTTGAGGCAGTTAGCCTAGTATTCACCTTGCAACATTTGAACTCGGACATGCTGGCATGACTAGTTCATGGCTTTTCAGGTTCTTTGGGTCCTGGTAGTCATGTCAGCTTTGGTGTTTCTGGATGGTCAGCAGCTCATGGTCTGGCTGTGGTGTTACCTCCTGCCTCTTGTTGGTATCCAGTCGCTGTTTGTTTTGCTCATCGGTGATCTTGAGTGGGAATCCAGCTGGGGTGTTGCCTCCTGCTCCCCGTTGGTGTCCAGTCACTGTTTGTTTTGATCATTGGTGGTCTTCAGTGGGGACCCGGTGGAGCTCCAGGTGATCTGTTTGCTGTTCTCCTCATGGTGGTAGTGCGCATCTCTATTAGTTGCTTAAATATATATATATATATATATATATATATATATATATATATATATATATATATATAAAAACAAGGGAGGGTGTAGTTGGGTCTAAACACTCATCAGAATGCTCTTCTCATTGGTGGGCAGTGTAAACAGGTGGTGCAAAGCTGGAGGGTAGCAGTTTCTTTTTTTGCGGGCTTGTGGACCAGTTCATAACAGTCATTTTTCTAGCATGCACATTTCCACCAGCTGTGGTCCAGGAAGACAAGTTCGCAAGTCCTACAGCACTGCTCGAACCCTTAGAGCAACCAACCTGGGAATGGAAAAGAAAAGTGATGTTGAGAGTCTCACTTGCGAGCAATCTAATAGATGGCTGTCAGATGTAACTTAAGTTAAGGATGGCTAAAGCAGGCCTTCTTGAATGTCATCTTTCCAGACATTTATTTTCCAGTTGTGATGCTGTAAAGGCTTGTACACACTGGAGAGTTATACAGTCCCTTCTTAGACCAGAAACATTAGTTCTGTTGGGACTTGCTCAGGACCTTGTTTGGACAAGGTAGGGTCTGATTTCGGGACTTGACCGGGAGATTGGTTAGCTGTGCAGGCACTGGGACAAGAGGGTACAGCCGTAATTTTAACCCCTCACATACCACTTTTGGTGAAGGATAAAATTTGGAAAGGAGAGTACGTGGACATATTTGAGCTAACTGATGCAGATGGTGTCCAGTGCTTGCTGGAAGCTGAGATGGCAAATGGGAAGGACTTGTTGGCAGCCTTGGCTGCCCTTGGTTGGATGCAAGTAGGGAAGTTGCAGCAGAGGATGTGGGAGAATTGGGTGCTGGGATTTGTTTATTACATGTTGGTATGGTTGGAAAGGGATAGCACTATGGCCCTCCTGCTATTGGCTTATTTCCTGATGATATGGTAGGTACAGAGGATGCATGTTGGGAATGTGTGGTTGTGGTATGATCAAAAATTTTTACAAGCAAAAGGTGGTTGATAGGTCTATGCATTGGGAGGTAAGACACCCTGATATATGGCTGCCTACTATGATGGACAGCTTTGGAGTTGGTGGTAGAGGGAGTAAGGTTGGAGAAGGCAGTGTGGGAGTATGTTGGTCTTGATGGGAGATGTTCTTGGACAGCATGTAGATTCTCCCATGCCTGTTCAAAGTGCGCAGGTGGGCACCCTGCAGTGCAGTGTAGTAGGAGTGAGGGTCAGTTGCTGGGGTCAACACCATCCTTTGCAGGTCAAGCATCATTTGGTTAACTCAGAGGGGACTGGGTGGGTCAGATATGGGGTTGCAAGGGGGAAGTGGCAGGGGTACTTTTCATGGCCAGAGAAGAGGGTCCCTTTTGTGGGACAAGGGGACAGCTTGGGGGTACGTTTCCCTATCAAGGTGCATGTCCTGTGGGACATGCTGCTGTGGTATCCACAGCTGGCAGTGGCACTGGACTTGTTTGAGGGTTTTTCAAAGGGGTTTCTGATTAAGTCCTGTTTGGCTGGGGATGGTAAGGTAGAAAAAAATTTGAGGTCAATGGTAGGGGGGAGGATATTTTAGAGGCTTTGGTCGAGAAAGAGCATCAGGCAGCCAGGTTGCTGGGCCCATTTGATAGTCCCCCATTTATTCATTTTAAGGTGTCACACACGGGGTTGGTTCCCAAAAAGAAACTGGGTGAATTTTGTTTGATTCATCATCTATCTTACCCTGAAGGAAAGTCTGTTAATGACTTCATCCCAGCAGAAGAGGCTAGGGTGAGTTATGCATCATTGGATGACATGGTTTGCATCATCACAGGTTTTGTGGATCCATGGTTGGTGAGGTGCAGGTGAGGGATGTCATGGAACTTTTGGGGTTATTAAATTTTGCTTGGCGGGCAGTTTATCCGGGGTGGACATTTTGTAGGTTGGTGACATTCCTGTTGAAAGGGGGCAAGAGTAAGCACCATTGAGTGAGAGTTGGCAAATTAGTGCATGAGGATTTGACTTTGTGGCTGCAGGTTTTACAGCAATTTGATAGTGTCAACTTTTGGCAGTCAGATTGGGTGTATCAAGGGGATTTACAGCTGCTTTCCAGTGCATCACGGGTCTGGTCATGGGGGCATTTTTTGCAGGGCAGTGGTTTGCGGTGCCATGGCCACCTGACTGGCCAGAGAACTGGAAGCAGGATGTTGCCTTTTTGGAACTGATGCTGTTTGGAACAGACTAATTTGTCACTGGACATCTTTAAGGGGAAGGAAGGATGAAGTGGAGCAGGTAAGGGAAGGTTGGAGTTATGAAGATGGGTAGGAAAGGCAGGCTTTTACAGGGAGTGGGTAAGAAAGGGTTAACTAGTGGAAGGAGAAGGGAGGAAGTAAGGTATGGTAGGGGTAGGGTCATTAGGGCTTTTGAGGTGGGAAGTTGCTTGCTGGGATCCACATTTTAGCATGATTTTCTGTCCCGCCCGTCCCTCATTCTCTCTTATTTGGAAGTTGTTGATGTTGGAAACTATGTGTGTTTCATTGTGGTGAAGTTCAAGGGTGGAGAAGAGGGACAGGCTTGCCTTTCTTCTATTCCCTCTCTCGTATATAATTGAAGGAAGGAAGTTTGGAGTGGTGGAAGTGAGTGTGTGGATGCTGCTTGCACCTGGTGGTTTGGATGGAAATGAAGGTGAGCAGTTGAATGCTGCCTAAAGGATGCGAATAAGCCAGCAGATGGAGTACTCTGCTTGTTCAACAATGGTAAATGGTGATATGCTGCCATTATGGATGGTCATTTAATGTTTGTCAATATGCAATGAAAGAGTTATGTTTAATAAAGTGTGAAGCATTTACTTCTTATGTTTAAGCAATAAAGGTCGTCAAAAGTCTTTGGTGTCCTGGTCTCTTTATTAAAGTGGAACATGACAAATGATGGATTGCTGATGGGTTGCTGAAATTGTAGTTGATGGAAAACGATGGATGGTGAGTTTCAGACTTTGTATCCTTTCAAATATCCTTACTGACAAAATCCTGTTATTCAGCACCTTTCCAGGGGTCAGACTAATAATTGACATCTGTAGAGGTTAGGGATTTGGTTGAGTGATGAGGTGTTATCATATGACACAAGGTGCAAGGTGGTTATTAAAATCCCCTTTGGAGTTTAGAGGTCTTTTACCTGTTACAGTGGATGGCACAGTGGTACATCCTCTTCTTCTTCTAAATGGTCGGTGGCATTGTCTCATTCGTCAGGTGACTAGTAAGTGTGGAAGGTTCTGGGTTCATGTATCTTAGGCTTAGGTTCACTAGTAATGGTCCCTTGTGAGTGCTCTGGGACATAATAAAAAAAAAAAATTTCTGAATGATTGGTTGACACAGACGGCAATGCTACTTGTTCTGAGAGAGGTGCGTAGCATATGTACTTTCCTTTCAAGGCGCTATGAAGAAGTTCAATAATAGAACTTATTGTGAAACCATGTTGAAAAGGTATATGTGTGCAGCATCATTTAACTAATTTACACTGCACCATGGTGTTTGTGTGTGTTCCATATGGGAAGCTATGCCCATGCCTGGAACTTATCGGGATTTGAACTTACAGACTTGTGTTCTGTGTAAACATCAAAGTCTCCTCAGTTATTTCAGGACCACTTAGGCTAATGTCTGTTGCATGCTGTGTTGCTTCTGTTAGGAGGTAAGAGTAAAAAAGCCTTGAGATGAGTGATCTAGGGGAGTGGGACAATGGTGAAGTTGTTTAACACCGTTTAGGGTTGCTGCTGGAGAGTGCTTCAATCCTAAAGTCTCCACTTGGTCAGTCCGAGAGAATTGCATTGTTTTGGTGGAGTGTAATGGCTATTCATTTACTCAGTTGAGCATTTTTATAGGTTTTTCAGATAGAGCATGCATGGTGTGGTTCTAACTGTTATAGGGGTGGGAGGATAGTTGGGAAACGTGGGCAAGGTTTTCATGCCTGTTTAAAAAAATAAAAAGGCAGGAGGTAAAGGAGTGAGAAGGCAGACTGATTTTAGTGACCAGCATGGTAATATGACATCAGAGTGATTTCTTAGGAAATATATAGAGGAAAGAGTGGTTTATCACTCACCTGTTACATATGTAATCAAATCTCTCAGCTGTATATATTTTCCCAGAGTGTCCAGATTTGGCCTCATAATTTGATCTGTTTCTCATAAAATGGCATTTTGTCTGGCTCATTATTGGTAAATTAGTGAGGGTTGAAGTCAGAAAATAATGACAGATATTTGAATTTTAGACTTCATACCCTTCAGAAAAGTCATGCTAATGCAAAACCTGTTCTATTAACCTTCTAAGTTGTAAGAGCAATATTTAAAAAGTGTTCCTATTTTGGGGGCTTTGTTCCCCCTATTATTTATGGCTTTATTATGTTTTTTTGTTCTAAAAGGTTGAGAGGTATGTATGTAATGTAATGTACTACAGCTGAAGGAGCAGTGACCTTGCTAACATTACAGTAGCCATCTGCACCATTCAATTGTCTTGATTTACACAGAATTTTTTTTTTCATAGTTTCTTCTGTTCTCTTAAAATTTTGGTTTCTAGCAAACAATGATAGACATTTCGGACATTTTTCCTTCAGGAAGTACATACTATCACAAATCTGCTATTCTACCAACTTTCTAGGTTTGGAAGAGCAAGTAATTGAATATAGTAATTATATATCCTCAGCCCTCTTCTTGGATATTTCCAAGGCATTCGATATGGTTGATCACCAACTTTTAATCCACACCCTGCAAACATTCTGTCTAGATACTAGAGCCCTTCAATGGTTTCATTCCTACCTGAATGGTTGACAGCAGGCTGTCCTCTGGCAGAACAAACACTCTAATCTTCTACCTAACAACCTTGGAGTACCACAAGGCTCTATACTAGGGCCCTTGCTGTTCTCCATCTTCATTAATGACCTTTATACTGTCATCCCAAAAGTCAGCTGCATCCAATATGCTGATGACTCTACTCTGATTTGCTCAGCCACATCTCCAATAGAGTTATGGTCAGCTGCCCAGACCACCTTTAATACAATAGAAAACTAGCTTTCTGAACATCATCTGATCCTAAATCCCAAAAAAACTAAAATGCTGTTATTTTCACCAACACGTAGGTCTACTGCTTTCACCTTTACCATAAATTCAAATGATAGCACAATAATCTCCCCTGACCCCTCTACAAAACTATTAGGTGTCATCATAGATAATAATCTAAAATTCAACCTACATGTTAACCAAAGTATCAAAACCATCAAAAAAACTAGGGTCACTTTACAGAATAAAAGCCTTCCTAACCCCTCCAGCTAAAATTACCATAGCTCGCTCTCACCTTCTTTCAATCCTTCTGTATGCATCCCCTCTACTCTCAAATTTAAACAAGACTGTCCTTAACAAACTCTCAATTTGCTACAACCACATTGCCAGGTTTGCCACTGGGCTGCCTTTTAGGACACATCATTGCATCAATCTAAATCAGCATGGGTGGCTTGAACTACCCAGCCTAATCCAGTATAACCAACTGATTATGGCCTATAAAATCCTCTATAATCCGGACAATACTCCTGCACTTAAAAATATTATCACCCAGACTGCTGCTCGCTATATTTTTATCTGTGACAGAGTGCTGCTTGCTATATTTTTATCTGTGACTGCATAACTGTCTTGAGGTTTCTTCTAACAGATGTTTTTCCAATTGGCTCAGTATCTGCATATAGTAGTAGTTGGTTCAAGACATATATTTTCCTGCATACAGTAGCTATTTGCTCAGTTTGTTTTTTGTAATCTTTATAATATATCTTTACCATCTCAAAGTGCTTACTCCTCTCTGTACTCTTCTTTTCTAGGCCTAACACCACTCTTAAGTATTCAACTGTAGTACCACCTTTATCATTCTTATAAGAAAAGCGCAGTCCGGGTCTGAACTGTCTGCAAACAGCTAAAGTTAACTTTGAACCTAACACCACTCTTAAGTATTCAACTGCGGTACCACCTTTATCATTCTTATAAGAAAAGCGCAGTCCGTGTCTGAACTGTCTGCAAACAGCTGAAGTCGACTTTGAGTATGTGTCTACCTGTTTGAGCCTATATTCATTTTCCCCTGGAGAGCACTCTGCTTTGGCTTGTAAGTAGTGACACGCGCACGCACACACACGCACACACACACACACACACACACACACACACACACACACACACACACACACACACACATGCACACGCACACACGCACACACACACACACACACACACACACACACACACACACACACACACACACACACACACACACACACACACACAAACACACACACACACACGCACACACACATACTCATCTTCCACTTTCTTTCTTATTCCCTTCTGTTAGCAAATAGTATCCATAACTGATCAATACTGTGTATTTGTTAATTTAAACTGAGACCACAGTAGCCTACTGATACAAGGTTATCCTGTTTTTCCACCTGAGAAATTGTTAAGAAATGACTTACAATTTCAGAGCAGTCCTTGGTCAATGGTGATTGTTTCTTAAACCCAAACTTGTCTTTGCTTTCGCTCATTAGCAGCAGTAGAAAGAACTGACTGCTCACACCCTTGTTCTCCCCCCCCCTTCCCTGTTTATTACCTTAAGACAATCCCAAAGTTAATAAATAGTACCTGTGGCAGGCACCATTTTTAAAACTACAACCACCCTTGGCACTATCATATGTTCATTTATCAGTTAACTCTGTTACCTGATTGTTTCCAGCCCCCTCATAAAAGCAACTAACAGGGTCTCTACCCACTTCACTCTCCACCCTGCCCCCTATTCCCTCCCACCCCCAGTGGTCCCACCTTTATTATACTCACAAACCCCTCCCATCTTTCCAATAGCCAACTACAGCGCTAACCCAACACTACCTCCTCCATCTTCCCACTGCTATCACACCTCCTCAACTAACATGTACAAGCATACCTTACCTATGCTCACTACATGGACTCTCCTTGCATATCTTACATCCTACCAAAGCTCCATCATTCCCCCACTCAACCACTACCACTGTATTACTACTCACACCACCACTCATGTCTCACCCTCATTCAGCTCCCCTCCCACCAACTCAAGAACCTTCCCTATGCACCCCCCACATATTCTACCAACTATATTACTCAAACATAAAGCATCCCTACAACTTAACATAGTAACCCTCCCACCATACCTATTACCCACAGAGCACAATCATAAAGTTTCCCTTATAAACAAACACATTCAAAAACTGAGAAAACTAATAACCTCATGCATATCAAAACTAGCCCTAAGTGGGGACATCCACCCCAACCCTGGCCCTACCATCTCCAACCCCAATCCTCATAATCAGACTAGAAACCACAACTTCTCCCATATTACAGCCAATAGAAAGCCAAGTGACTACCTTCTACTAAGCCTAAATATTAGAAGTTTATCCAACAAAGTCCATGAACTCCATGCCACCATAGACTTGTACTCCCCAGATATAGTCATCCTGTCAGAAACCTGGCTAAAACCTCACATTACCAGTGAGCAAATACTCCCTACAGGTTATGGCATACTAAGAGTAGACCAGCTAAACAACAAAGGAGGCGGTGTAGCTATAATATTTTAACAGCATCTAAACATCCAGATCTTAAAATCATCAGCTCCACAAATAGGCAATGAAGAAATAATATATACCAACCTCAAAATAAACCAAAACAAAACCATCAACATAATTGGATGCTACTTCCCACCTAGCCAAAACATCCCTCCACTAGAAAACCTCCTCAGCTGGTCTACCCACCATCTCCCCCAAGAAACTATCATTTTAGGTGATTTCAATATTGACTGGCAATCCTGTCCTGGCAACCATCCAACCCATCATGTAAACCTTCATGGCTTCACCCAACTAGTCCAGTCACCAACCAGGATAAATAAAAACTCCAGCAAGCACACTACCCTGGATTGGATACTAGTCAGTAAGAGCCTCCAGTCATATATAGCAGGCTGCTTATCAGATAGCCTCAGTGATCACTCCCCAACATTCCTACTCAAAAAAATACCTATACCAAGCTAAACCTGTCATCTACCATCAAATATGTAAAAAACTAAACTTTAACCCACTCACATTCATCTCATCCCTCAAAGAATGTAACTGGCATCCTCTAAAATATCTCAGTCTTGATGACGCAGTTGAATTTTTTAATACTATCTTCCTGAGCATCCTTAATTACCATGCCCCCATAAGACTTTCCAGAATCAAAGCACAACCCTCCCCATGGCTACAGAAAACCACTAAGTCAGAAATGAAAAACAGGGATAAAGCCTGGGCGCACTGGCACAAAATCAAAAACTCCTCAACTAGACAGAAATTCCTAGAACTACGCAATAGAGTCAAAAAGCTAATAAAACAGGACAAATTCCAATACTACCAGTCTGCCCTAGACTCCTCCCAACACAGCCCCAAACAATTCTGGTCCTCCATAAACTCCATCCTCCACCCAGGTAAAGTCAGTACCCCTCCTCCTAACATCCCTCACTCCTCAGAAGATATTGCTACCTCATTCAACACACACTTCACGCAAACCATACTATCACTAGCTAAACAACACAATCCCCCTCCCCTCCAACCCACACCTTCAACTAGTAATCTACCCACTGCCTTCTCTTTTTCTCCTGTACCTACCTCCAACATAAAAAAACTCTTAACTAAACTTAAGCCCAACAAATTAGCAGCAGACAACCTTCCAAGTGAATACCTACAAATCGCAGCTGATGTTACCCACACTATGGAAAGTATCAAATATAATTCCCCTCCACAAAGGCAGACCCTCCACAGAACTAACCAATTACCGCCCCATAGCTATTCTCTCTCCACTCTCCAAAATACTAGAGAGATGCATACACTCTCAGGTCTCAGACTACCTCCTTACCAACAACCTCCTTTCCAATACTCAGCATGGTTTATGACCAAACCATAGCACCACCACTGCCTTACTCTCCTTTACTAACACTAACCTTCAGCATAAAAACAATGGCTATCTCTCCTCTGCTACTTTCCTAGACCTATCTAAAGCATTTGACATGGTCCCACACAAACTTCTCTCTGTCCTCAATAAACTATCCTTCTCACAAACAGTCACCAGCTGGTTTCAGAGTTACCTGTCTGACCGCAAACAATCCATTGTATGGCAGAATGACATATCTCCCCAACTACCTGTCTCCATAGGGGTTCCCTAAGGATCCATCCTTGGACTCCTACTCTTCACTGTTTTCACCAATAATCTAGCCTCTGCCACCAAACATGACACACTCATACAATACACAGATGACTCAACCATCATCTGCTCAGCCCATTCCCTACCCAAACTGCAAAAAGTCACACAGGAAGCCTTTTCCTCTGTTGAAACTTGGTTATCCGATGCCCAATTAATACTCAACCCAAACAAAACTAAACTACTCATCTTCCAACCCACCAAACATACTCAAAACAACTCTCACTTTAACATCACAGCAAAAGACACCACCACTATATACCCAACTGAATACACAAAATTGCTAGGAGTGGAAATAGACAATAAACTAAAATTTGACATTCACATATCCATGACCATAAAAAAGTCCACAAAAAACTAGGAGCGTTATACAGAAATAAGCAACTTCTCACCAAAGCAGCAAATATTTCAATAGCAAATTCCCACCTTATCTCCACCATACTTTATGCCTCTCCAATATATACCAACCTAAGGCAATGCGATCTAAACAAGCTAGTGACCTGCTACAACAAAATTGCCATATTCGCCACAGGGGCATCCTACCGTAGTCACCACTGTCTCTCACTTGCTGAACTGGGCTGGCTTGAACTCCCTCGCCTCCTTCAATGGTATCAACTCTCACTCGCCCACAAACTAGTAAACCATCCACTAAATGTCCCATCTCTCCAGAATCTACTCCAACCCTATCGCACCACCAGACCACTAAGATCCAGCAACAAAAATCACTTGCAGATCACTAAAGCCAATAACTCTGCTGGTGAAGCACTATTCTCTTGCACCATAGCCAAATTATGGAACTCCCTCCCACCCACAATTACCTCCATACCATCATGCACCCACATCAACACTTTACTAAAAGCGCACCTAAAAACATACTGGCTATGCGCTTGCAGCTCCCACTCTAATATCACTCACCTCATCCAACCACTACCTTTCTTTCCACTCCACTAACTACCTTGATTATAGCAACCTCAGATTCTCATAAGCCTAGTACTTATTATACAGCAGGAACATCTTATTGTAACATTTATTAATGTCTGTTATGTACTTCACAGATAAAGATTTTAGTTGTCTACTGATGTACTATGTTCTTCATCTGTAAATATGTTGTAAGTAATTGTTATGTAAATTGTTAATCACTATGCAATCCAATGTAACTACTGTCTGTTTATTTTAACTGTGGAGCTTTTCTCCCCGGCCCTCCACTGAAAATGGACCTACGTCCAGTTGGACACTCCCAGTCAACAAATATAAATAAATAAATAAATAAATATCACCCCTATAACAATCCTAGACTGCTTCAATCCTCTAACAAACTACTAATTCAGACTAGCAAAATTAATAACACAGCCGGTGACTCTCTCTTTGCAAACTCTGTAAATAGGAAAAAGTAAAATATTGGCGCTGTTCTCCAGTAACAATAAAGGCTTTCCTCTTCTGTAGAATGTAAAACCAGTAGTTCTGTTAAACCAAAGTCCAAATGTCCACCAGGCCACCAGGTTAATATTTACAAAGCATCAGTTTATTCCAAATAAAAATAAAAATTCAACAGATTAAGCGCTTTCATCTCCCATATGGAGACCTCATCAGAATCTGTTGTACATACACATCCTCAGTTTAAATACATCTTGGTAAAACCATTAGTTAATTGGCCTTAGGTTCTACAAGTATTATGTATTTATTCAATTTCAATTTTAATTTAAATTGCATTGTTTACATAAGTTGTAAGAAACAAATACTTTGAAATGTTCTGACTATGAACTTTTTATTACATTTTTCAACAATATACCAGTGCAATAAGTGTTTTATAGAAACAATAATGGTTTGTCTTAGAATCACCTCAACAGCAATTTGTAACAATAAATGGCCAGCCTATCAGACCCTAAGACCAATTAACTAATGGTTTTACCAAGATGTATTTAAACTGAGGATGTATTTGTACAACGGAGTCTGATGAAGTCTCCATATGGGAGATGAAAGCGCTTAATCTGTTGAATTTTTATTTTTATTTGGAATAAACTGATGCTTTGTAAATATTAACCTGGTGGCCTGGTGGACTTTTGGACTTTGGTTTAACAGAACTACTGGTTTTACGATCTACAGAAGAGGAAAGCCTTTATTGTTACTGGAGAACAGCGCCAATATTTTACTTTTTCCTGTTTGAGGTTGTGTGTTTTTTGGTTACCAACTCTGTAAATAGACCCTGGAACTCTCTTCCAGCTGATATTACCTTACTTTCTACCTTAGGTCAATTTAAAAACTAGACTCAAACAACATTTGGCACTTAACTGGCTATGTCAATGTATCAAGCCTGGCTAACTCTCTCTAGAATGTGTAAAAATCTGTTAACCAGTTTACTATGTAATTTAATTTAATCCTGATTTATGCTCGGGATTAACTCTAACCTGTGGAACTTGTTTAACTTGCTTACTTATGTAATCACTGTAAATAGTCTGTTTGTAATATGTAATGCTGGTATTATGTAATGCTGCATCTGCTTACCCTTGGAGCTTTTCTCCCCGGGCCTCCGCTGAAAATGGACATGCATCCAGTTGGACTGTTCCGGTCAACAAATGTAAAATAAAAATAAATAAAATAAATAAATATTTAAATGCTGTCCCTATTTGGGCTTTTGTCTCTCCATCTTCCATTCTTACTGGCTTTGCCATGATTTTGCACTGAGAGGTGTGTGGCCATCCATTGATGAAAGCAGTTGCATTTCTGTTAATTTTGTTATTACTAGTGTTGTGTTGACTGGTAGGTATAGTGACTGAGTAATTTATGCATGTGTCCATATTGTTTGCATGTTTGAGGAAACAGTGGAAATTGGCTACAAGATAAGTGATAATGGGTTTTATGAGGTGAGAATACTCTTTTAAGTAGAGTACAATGGTTGCACTGAGTTCTTTGTTTATAGGGATTAGGAGTTCTCCACAGGGGGGTGTAGTAGTGATAATGTGACATAGGATTGGTAGCTGGGTCTGAATTTTTGTCCCCTGTGGTAAGGCTATGCAGATGGATTGCTCAGTGGTTGCTGCCATTTTGAGAGTTTAGCACTGGGCTTCACTGGATTTGGCATCAGGATGCAGGCAAACAGAAGGATGTACATGATCTGGCCCCTCTTTTAAGGCTAGGTGAAGGCTCTGACAGCACTGTAAGGTTTGGCGGGGGTTAATAAGAGGGATGTGTTCATGCTGTTAGACATTAGGGTTAAAGGCTTGCTGGAGGAGTTTGGGGAACTTTTATAGGAGGGTTTATGGTAGGACACTACTAGATTGGTTAAAATTGTGTTGCAGCTGCCGGTGGGAAGTAGTTGGTGGAAGAGATTTAGTTATTGGTCAGGCCTAGGAAATGGATATGGCAGTTAAGCTAGTCGAGCAGGATTTAGCTGTGAGTAGTATCGTTGCACTGGTGACAAGGCTAAGTGAGCTTACTAAATTTTGTTTGATGGTTCATTGGTTTGAAGGGATTGGGTAGCTTTGATAGTGTCAAAATAAAAAACTGCCAAATGTTTTCTTCTTGTATAATGGATGGTGAGTATGATGGCGGGATTACTAGGCAATTGATCCGCTGACCTTCTTTTGTTTGGTGACATTGTGTATTTTAGGGTTTTGGTGGCACATTGTGCTTGTGTGATTTTGCCTGGCTTGGGTTTATTGTTTTGTGGTGCATTTGGCAGGGGATTACCTGGGAATTAACCGGGTCTTGCCTTTCGGCGGATGGACAGGGAGGGTTGATGTGGATTTCTATTTGACATATGAGGCATGTGATATTTGGTTAGGGGATATAATTTGGGGGGGGGGGTTGGGTTGGTGGTTTCTGAATAGAAGGAAGAACGATTGAGGGGATGTTGAATATTTGGTGTTTTCATGTTAAGCTGGTGTACATAGTTCAGCTGGAGTTAGTGGGGATTAAGGTTCAATTTCATTTGTTTAATATGGTAGTGGTATGGTTTGTGGTGGTCATGCTGCTAAAACGCCATGATGGTTGTTGAAATGTCTTATTGCTTATAATATATAGTTGGTGTGTTGGCAGGATTGCTATTAAACTGAATTTTAAAAAAGAGATTTTTAAAAAGAAATTGTTATTATATTCATTGGGCAGTAAAATGGGGCTGCAATTTGGCATGATGGGATACAGTGGTCTGGAAATGACTAGGAATCATTATGAAGCATCTGTTGGTAGTCAGTTAAGTGTGCTTTTAGCTTATACACAGTGGCCATGCTATATTATGAGGTTATGTTTGTTACTTTAGCCTTGGAGAGGGAGCAGTGGTTTGCTTCCAGATGTTTAGGCAACTGGCTATATTTGTTATTTATGTGACAGAGCTTTGGGAGGTGATGACATGGATCCACTTTGGTTAGAGAGGATGGGGTACACCAAATGATGTTTGGCTTAATGCCTTTTAAAGGTGGTGAGGTTGTTGGAAGTCTGGTCGGAGAGAGAAGCAGAACAGCCTGGTCAGGCTGGGGGCAGAGAAGAGGGGCAGGCTTGCTTTCTTCTGTTCCTCCTCTGGTATTGGATGTTCAATTCAATTCAATGAGTTGGGAAAGGAAAGTGAGTAGTTGTACACTGCTTGATAAGTAAAATAAGTGAGCGGAGGTAAGCTGCTTAAATGGTTGGATGTGTCATTTGACAAAAGGTAAATAAAGTGAGTGGTGGTATGCTGCTTCATAACTAACCAAGTAGAGGTATGGATGCTGCTTACTGGGTCAGGATGAGTGGGGTCACGCTGTCCTAGTTAACATTACATGGATGTTATGCTTAACTATACCATGTGTCTGATGTAATTAATAAATATTGGTTAACAAAATGATGTTTATGGAAGTTTAATAAAGGTCATCAAACATCATTTGGTGTGATGTGTTTATTGAAGGGGACCGGGATACGTTTAATAACTGGTTCTCTGAGAGAGCAGCTGATGCATGGAATAGACAACCAAATTATATTAAAACAAACACTAGTTTAGATATTTTTATGAACAGCCTGGACACTTACTATAGGAATAACTGTTCTGGTATAATGGCAGATTAGAAAGAGATTAATGTATGTGCTTAAAATATTCGTATGTATGTAAGTAACAAGTGTACCAATATTTGTATGCATGTACGTATGCAAGTAACAAGTGTACCAATATTTACTGACACCCTCACATCACAATCAGGCTAAAATAATACAAATGCTGCTTTCTGGTTGTCTATGACATTCTGCAAATACCATATCATCTGCAGATTATTACATTGTATGAATTTGTTGTGGATCTTTTATAATCATATAAAACATGTCAGTCAGATATGGAGATGCCCAGCATCTTAACTGTCTTGGAAAGGACCACTCACAGGTGTGGCCCTGAATGGTGGAGCTCACAGATGGTTACACATCATCCACACATACAAAGCCAGCATCTTTAAATTTTGACACAATAAGTTGCATTAAGTGAATTTGCAACACATATTACTTTGCTATCTGCAAAATAGGACATGTACTGCTCTTCAGAAAAAATGGAGAAAACTCTTGTGACAGGTCCAGCTAAAATATATGAGCACAGAGCAGCTCAATTTCTACTACATTGTAGGAAGATTTGGTGTACATGTTTGTGTGGCATAAAGGTGGGTGGGTTTACAAACCCAAGTCAGCTGATTCAAATTATGGTTGGAGTAAAGTTTACTTATCAATTGCAAACATAGGATTAAGTATGCTGGTTGCGATAAATTTCAGAAGTGACCAATGACATCCAATACTACTCTACGAGGAAAAGGATAGCTTTTAATCAAAATAAAAATTTTAAATCAAAGGTAAGTGCTTTTGCAACACAAAGTTGCTTCTTCAGACTATTCAAAGAGTACATCAAATACACAGTTATTATATAGTTAAAACAAATAGGAAATGACCAATCAACAGCAACAAACAATTAAAACATCAATAAATCAACTGTGCCTATCTAATCATTCCAGCTAGCCTTCCTGGCCAGTCATAGGGCAAAACAACATATTATCCTATCAAACTGGACAACAAAATCTTGACTTTCTATCAAAATACCGTAAAGGCTATGTTATGATTGGCTGAAACTGCTAATACTGTCAATGGAAAATAAAAAATGGCTTATCATAGTTTCATAGTTTAGTACTAGGCTATCTGCCCTGGGGCATTTGTAAGCCTAGCCATAGTGATGTGGCTTTCGCCACCCCATGAAATGGTACAAAAATGCACAGAATAGATTTATAATACTGTGCCTCTGTCTAGTAGTGACACAATGAAGGCCCCCCTTATATAATAGAATTAGTTTACTGTGCCCCTGTCTAGCAGTGACACAGATGTGACCCCTGGGGTAAACTTACGATCTCCCATCCACTCATTAAGATTTCTCTTGAAGAGAGTCAGTGAGGGGCTCTGCCTAACATGAACTGGGATCTTGTTCCAAAGCATGGGAAGCCTCTGGGTTATGAATCTATCCCTTCAGCATGTCCTATTCATACTTGTGCTGAGGTTTAAGTCTTTAGCTCTCGTGGTCCCGATGGATTTGGATTTTTTGAGGTGGAGCATGTCCATCAGATCCTGATTGGACATGGCCTTGTACGTCAGGCAGAGATCACATCTGAGCAGGCGGTATGCTACTGAATAGAGCTGTAGTTTCTTTAGTCTGGCAGAATAAGACATATGTTGGAGACCCTTGATCCTCTTGGTGAGGTACTTTTGTGGTCTCTCCAGCTGTTGCAAATGCTGGGTGAGGTACATACCAAATGGGGCATTGTACTCAATCATGGGTCTGATGAGGGAGGAGTATAGGGGTACAATGACATCCTTGGATCTGGATGTGAATCCCTTCATGATGAGGTGTGCAAGGTAGAATGTTTTTCTAACCACTTTGGCAACGTGGGTGTCAAATGAGAGGTCGCTGTCGACTTGGATCCCTAGGTCTCTGATTACTTTTTCCGTACTCAGTGGGTTGCTGTCTATGTGATAATTTGTGGGTACTTTGTTTTTCCCAAAGGGGATGACTATACATTTTTTGGCATTTAGTTTAAGGCCGTGACTCCTGCACCAGTTGTCCGTTTCTGTGAGGCCTTTTTGTAGGATGTATGTGTCCGCTGGTGTGTTGACTATGGCGCCTAGTTTGGAGTCATCTGTGAACATTGTCAGCCACAACCCTCCCATGTTTGCTTTAACATCTGAGAAATAAATGCCGAACAAGAGGTGTCCCAGGACAGATCCCTGTGGGACACCACTTGTGACTGGCTTTGAGTCTGACATTGCTCCAGCGATTTTAACTTTATGGGTTCTGTCCTTTAGCCAGTTTGCAACCCATCTAGTGACATAAGGGTTTACGTTTAAGCTGGTGAGCTTATCCATGATGCCTGAGTGGGGTATTGTGTCGAAGGCCTTAGCCAAGTCCAGGTAGGCTGTATGGACTGCTTTGCCCTCATCAGTGGCTCTAGTGACTGTTTCGAAAAAGTCAACCAGGTTCAAAAGGCAGGATCTGCCCTTTACAAAGCCGAACTGGGTGGGGTCAAGTGTCTGTAGGTCCCCTATGTCTCATGTTTATGAGTTCCATAATGATTCTTTCCATAGCTTTGCAGACCAGGCTGGTTAAGCTTATGGGGTGGTAGTTCCCAGGGTCTGTAGAGGTACCCCCCTTGTGGAGTGGGACCACTGTTGCTGTACGCCAGTGTTCAGGTACATATCCTGTAGTAAGGTTAAGGTTAAATAGCATTTTTATGTGCAGGTTTAGCTCCTCTTGGAGTTCACGTAGCACGCAATCCGGGATACCGTCAGGTCCCATTGATGCTGTGTTTTTAGCTTTGTTTAGGGCGGTTCTCACTTGGACATCTGAGATGACAGGGAGATTACATTCAGCTGGGATAAGTATTTCTTCTTTTGGGGGTGAGGGAGGGGAGAAATTTGCACTGAACCTGTCAGCCAGAATGTTGGCAATATCTGTGGGTTCAGTGTATTTTTTGTTGTTGTGAACTAACTCTGAGCATATCTGAGGGTTTCCACCCAGGTTTCTAACATAGCTGAAGAAGGCTTTGTGGTTATCTTTAGTGTCCTTAGCGATTTTTCTCTCAAAGTTGGCCTTGGATGTTTTTATGAGAGAACGTAGTTTTCTGCTAATGTTGATCAGAGATGTCTTCGCTTTATGGGATTTTGCTCTGTCGTGCAGTAGCTTCCTTCTTTTGTTATACAATTTGTTAATGGCTGAGGTCCACCTGACAGGACGCTTGCCTTTGGTGGAGAGGACTTGGATTTATTTGGGATTGCATGATCCATGTATTCTTGGAGATGTCCATAGAAAGCATTTGTGAAGGATTCGGCATTGTGGGATGTGGTATCCACTGGCCCAGTGGGCTTAAAGGATACCATCTCAGTCTTAAGAAGAGTGAAGTCTGCTTTTGAGAAGTTTTTCACTGTGGTCTTTTGTGCTGAGGGTGGAGGTGGGATATGTATATCCAGGGTGATTAGTTTGTGGTCAGATCTCACTAGTGAGGGGTATACCTCCGGTGTGGAGCATTTTGTCCCCATGCTTGTGATGATCAGGTCTAGTATATTATCTCACCTAGTGGGAGAGGTGACTAGTTGTTCCAGTGCATTTGAATTTATGAATTCCAGGAACCTTTGGGCTAGGGTGTTAGGGCTAGAATAATGTACCCAATCTATGTTTGGGTAGTTGAAGTCTCCCAGTATGATGGTATTTTGTGATACATTCATATCCTCCAATGTCTTCAGGAAGGCTGAGTGGGGTTCCTGAGATTGTGAGGGTGGTCTGTAACATGCTACCAGTTGTATAGCAGTTTTGCCTATGGTTAGTTGCACCTGTATGGTCTCTGATGCTTCATGTGTTGCTACTAACCTGGAGGTGTGGGTGTCCTTGATGAATATGGACACACCCCCTCCCTTTGTGGTTCGGCCCGGGCTTTGGGGCCGAAAAGCATGATATGAGGTATAGCCTGGTAGTGCTGGGGTGCTCTCAGGAGCCTTGAACCAGGTTTCAGTTACTGCACAGACGTCGATGTTCTCCATACTGAGGAGTGCATCGAATGCCTGCATCTTGAGATTAAGACTTCTGGCATTGAGCAGCATTACCCTTAATTTTTTTTCATTTTTGTTTTCTAAGGAGGTGGGTTTGTCTTTTGAACCTTTCCTAAAAAAGGCACTATGCAGGTGGCAAGAGCCTTGGCCAATATCCGGAAGTCCAGTGGTGACAGGTGCAAGCCGTCCCTTGCGAAGCAGCGTGGCTTGTCCAACATGTCATCCCAGGCAGACAGACATTGGATCCCCTTAGAATGACACCAGTACTTGAGCCAATTATTAAAGCTGATCATCTTGTCTTTGTATTGTGGCATCATTCTTGGTGAGGGCAAGATGCTGCTCAGGGTCAGGGTCATTCCAGCCTGGGCTACATAATCAGACAGCTCCTCTATGTCTCTTTTCATGTAGTCCAGGGAGGTACGTCTCAGGTCATTCACGCCAGCATGACGGAGTCATATTTGTACTTGCTTTGGAGTGACCTGAGTGCGTGTGTTATGTGGCGGATCTTAGCTCCCGATAGGCAGCTCACAGTCACCCTCTCCTTGTTCAGCCTGGTAAGCGGGACATCAGTGTGTCTGACTATAGAGTCACTTATTACTAGTGTATCAGGCATGGTGTTTGGCCTTAAGGGCTGTGATTGGTTGACACACTGATTTATTGAAGTATGTGTTGCATGTGTTTGGTTTTGAGGTGGTGGATTTTTGGATGTCTGCTTTGGGAGCCTCTGTTGTTTTGGTAAGTTTTTTATTAGAGCCTCCGAGTATGTCTTTGTGTTTTTATGTGTTTGGTTTGCAGTTGTGGTAGGTCTATGTGGGACTGGGTTTGCTGTGTGTGTGGTTACCATCTCCTCCTGTCTGGCCATGCCAGCCCTGAGTTGAGAGAGTTCAGCCTCCAGTTTGGCTATATAGTTGCATCTCTCACATGTATTTGTGTTTGTTGGGAGGAGGAGAGGGTTGTCTGTGTACATGAGACAATTGTAGCTTTGTCTCAAGATACCCAGATTAACCAGCTGAACTGGAGAGGACGCCAGTTCTCTACCACTTGACATGTTAGAACAGTATAAAGGAGTGCTGTGCCTTTAAGGGAAGTGGATATTCACAGGGGTAGTAGGTGGATGTAATGCTTACTTAGTATGAGAGTGCTTACTTAGTAGAGAAGTTTTGAGAACAAGTGCTAGGCTTACAATATAGCGAGTAGTCTGATTATACTAAGAGTAGAGCTTCCTTGAGGGAAAATTTGAAGAGCAGACTTGGCGGAGCCAGAAGAAGTTTAACCTTGTTTAACTGGTGCTGCGCTATGCGCACAACCGCATAAAGTCATGCAAACACGGATTTTAAACAGGGAACTACAAAAGAGCTAGAAATGGTCCAAAACAACCAATTACTACAGCTCTTGTGTTGAGGTCACTTCCTACAGGGACAGGTAGGCTGCTCAAGGCTCCCCACTCCCACTGGTGAGCAAAGAAACTTCCTTCTATCCAAGTAAGGTAATGGACAACACAGGAACTACACCACAGCCCAGAATACAGCAATGCCTGTAAACTGGTCTAAACTAGTCGAGGAGAGGCGGGAAAACAAGGATTTTTTTTGTTTTCTTGATAGAAACACACAGTAAATGCAGAAACAGTGATAAATCAGTTACACAGGCTAGCACACTTTAGTGGGCAGCCTCAACAGTTAAATTAAACAAACAAACAAACTTTCGATCAAATTCGACTAAAAAGTAACTTTAAGTGCAGATTTTAAAATAATGCAGCAAACAGCTAAAAAAACAGTTTAAGCTTGCTCAGGGTAAGCTACAGAAGCTATTCCAAGTAAAAAAACAGCAAAGATACTTAAATCCAGAAAGTAGTCACTTTTCTCTGTAGCTAGGACCACTCTGCAGGACCACGAGGAGCTTGTCTGAGCAGTATAGCCAGAAAAAAACGCCCAGAGGTGGATTTTAAACAGGGAACTACAAAAGAGGTAGAAATGGTCCAAAACAACCAATTACTACAGCTCTTGTGCTGAGGTCACTTCCTACAGGGACAGGTAGGCTGCTCAAGGCTCCCCACTCCCACTGGTGAGCAAAGAAACTTCCTTCTATCCAAGTAAGGTAATGGACAACACAGGAACTACACCACAGCCCAGAATACAGCAATGCCTGTAAACTGGTCTAAACTAGTCGAGGAGAGGCAGGAAAACAAGGATTATTTTTTTGGTTTTTTGATAGAAACGCACATATCATATCATATGACATTCATTTCAAGGAGCCATAAACTCCCACATTCTAATAACATTTACTATTGTATTATGGTGTGCATATCCCTTTGCATATGGCAGTTTCATATGACAAAATCAACAATATAAAAGATGAACTACACGGAGTTAAAACACACTTTCTTAAAAACATTAACAATCTGTTCTTTAACGCATTCCTCATCAATACTTGAGATAATGTCAATCTCCTTATACAGTAAAAAATCACTTATGAGACTTCATAGAATTATTGCGAACTCGCAAATAATAACATAGCGAATTACTGATGATGACAATGACAATGTAAACATTGACAACAAAAGAAAATCTTGAAAAATCAATAGCATCCAATCAGACATCTCCTCAAAGATTGGTTGAAGTCCACAGCAAGGGACTACCATTAGTTTAAAACCCGGCTCAATCACCTATCAGATCAGAGTGAGCCTGACCAATAAAGATCTGAGCTACACAAATTTGCCCTATCAGCTCAAAGACAGAGCCGATCCTGATCACTCGCTACGCCTAAACCTTTTAAAATACAAGAATCATTGTTAAATAGCTCCTTACACTTTGTAATTATATATCAAATAACAAAAAACTTTATAAGAAGCTGTATAAGGCTAATTTTAATTGACTCTCCAATGACAACTTACCAGTATGCCAATTCTGGCAGTATTGTGATACTGACAGCAAATCAAAATTGTGAACAACCAATAATAACCAATCAAGGACCACCTCAATGACTGGTTAAAAACTGCTACAGAAAACTAATATTGGTGACTTTACAGTATCATGGAGCTAGTTAAGCCAATAAAGATTTAACCTACATAAAAGCATCCTGTCATAGAACTTACTCATCGGCTTTTAAAACTAGAGGCCAATCTTTTCGTCTGACTGCTTCACACCATTAAACAAATACAAAATAATTCCTCATAGAATCAAAGAACATACACCAGATAGTTAGACCACAACTAGTGTTTTTTAAATATGTGATTACGGCAGCAAAACCTATGACCAATAAAAACTAACAATTTCTGATCATAATCTATCACAAGCTGCCTAACCGATTTGTTAAAAATTGTTGTTCTGGTGAATTATTTGTTATTAGGTATGCTCCAGTAAAACATAATCTTTCATGGAGTAAACCTATCAGATCACTCTAACACAACAATGTAGTGATACCAAACACCTCTTCGTCATGAAACAGAGAGAGAAACGAACCCCCAAAGAAATGATCATCCACCCGGTAAAACAGAACGATCGTCAGCATTCAAAAAAAACATACAAGTGCCTCACAAGGGGTCCATACACCAGGGCAATCCCCAAACCAAAAATCCATGAACAAAGACAATCAGCACCACCAAATGGATCAATAAATCAAAATACCCACTGCAAAAATCATACACCGGTACTGCACATCAACGTCAATCACCCAAACAGCCCCATTAGCAGATGTTAACCGAGATGGACACAAACATTATCTCCAACATAGGATTTAAACCATCGCTCATATAAATACACCTCATGTGTGTGTCACTCAAGGACAGTAAAAAAGTATCATTAGAGGAGGAGATTATCAAGCACACATTTCCAACAATGACTTGCAGAAACTAAGTAGTAATTCAATAGGTGATGTGTGTCAATGTATTAACAACATCAATCGTGCAAGACCTTTTTACTTAAAATATCTAAATTTACATTATCAAAAAAAGCCCATTACTAATGACACTAATCAGGCTATACATAAAATATACTAATAATGATTTTATCGCTATTATCCATAAATACAATTAGCGACTATGGGTATAGCTCAGTGTTGACACAGCTAGCACTCTAGATCTTATCGTCATTTCAAAGGGAGAATCTAACAATAAATGTCCATATTGCAGGGCATATTAACAAATCCAATAATTTAAACAGTGCTTAATAATGACATAACTAAATACAACTCTAAGAAAATGCCATCCCTTGGCAAAAAAAAATCAATAGTACCTCCAAACATTGTTTCAGAGCATGTCATTCATTTTGGCCATGTCCAAAGGCAAATACAGGCACTAAGGCTATCTACTATAACACAGAACAAGATAAAATAGCACTTCCCATAATAGAATAGTCAAATATAGATTCATTTGAGAAAAATCTACCAATTCCCACCACCCATAAAGGGTGAATTAATAATCATTAACAAAGCACTATAGAGCTAGTCACACATTCATGTTCTACATATGCCTCTTGCCCTTAGAGTAGATTTCAAAGAAACCTTCCCATTGAGGCCAAAGCTCTTATCTGCTTGAAGTTGTAAAATCTATAACAGCTCCTTGTATTCAGTTTGAATCAAGATGTCCACAATTCTGTTACCTTCAAATACTCTTGCAATAACTAAAAACAAAAAATGATGTTCTTTTCCTCCATCATTCACATGTTTAGCTAAGGGGTTACAAATTTCATCTTGTCTAATATTCTTCATATGCTCTATGATCCTTACATAGAGCATTCTATTCATCTCCCCGACATAAAAGTGTGGGCACACAACACACCTCTCTAAATATACTACATTCTTTGTTTGGCAATTAGCAACTACTCTGAAGGTATACTTATTCCCAGTAAACGGATACTGGTATCAATAAGATGACAAAAATTACATTTCCCACATCCAGTGGTGCCCTGTGACTTATTTTCTAAACACCTTATCTTTGGACCATAACACAACATATGTTTAAGGAAACGCTTGTTATTAAACACAAACAGAGGTTCCACCTTATCAAAGCATCAGTCTCAGTGTTCAAAGTCAAAATATGCCAATTCCTTTTAATACCTGCATAGATAGAGTTATTTTTTTTCAAATAGTGTATACATAATATATTCCTGGGCTCTTGAATATATGTGTTGCCCATGATCTGAATAAAAAGGTGCTGCTCTCCCTTCCCTCCATGTCATCACTGTTTTTATTTCAGTCAATCTCTCGTCTGTCATAACCTCTAGTCAAAACTCATCCCTCATGATGGCTAACTCTCTGTCAAAAATGTGTGTCTCACTACTTAATCATGAGGTCCTCATAGCTTGGCCTCTGACTAAGTTTCTAAAAGTATGTCTGGGATGATTACTGCTCCTATGTAAAACATGGTTATGGTGCACTGTCTTCCTGTATCTACTTGTAGCCAATCTATTACCAGCAGCTCTGGACAATCGAACATCAAGAAACTCAATTTCTTTACAAGATTCTTGCTTAGTGAAACATAAAAAAATTCAGTGGTTTGCTGGAAATAATTGAAAAGCTGTTGGAATAGATCTAATGAGCATCTCCAAATGAGGAAGGCATCGTCTACAAACCTCCTGTAAAGCATATGTGGAGAGCATATATGCTATGCAAAACATGCATAATCTTCCATTGTGCAACCACCCTGTTAGCATAGCTATTTCCTCATGAAGTTCCCATCGCTACACCTGTACGTTGTCTATAATACTTATCATCAAACACAAACACATTATTCTCCAAAGATGACTCAATGAATAAACACAAGTCTACAAGTTCTTGTCATAGGAGCTATTAGTACAAAGGAAATCCCTGACCATTTCAACACCTGTGTGATTTGGAATCACAGTAACAAGTGAACAGATGTCCATCATAACTAATAAATCATGTTCCTCCAAAGATTCATCATTAACAAATGCAAATAGATCTTTCAAGTACTGTTTAGTATTTTTAAGGACAGTATTAACCTCACTGACCAATGGTCTCAAAAAGCTCACTACAAAAATGAACATTGGTTCTTTGTTCCAGTCTTGCCTGGCCACAATGAGCCTGAGTGGGGGTTTCACTGGATCTTTATGTATTTTCAGTAAACAGTTAAATGAAGGTATTAAAGGTTTCTCCACAAAAAGAAAGTGACAAACACTTTCTGTTATGGAGCCACCTAATACACATTCTAATAAAGTACATTTTACATTCCTAATGACTTCTTGTACCTCCACTAAACTCAATAGCTCAAACATATCAACATAATTAACATGTGTAGAACTTGCTCTTTATAAAATATAGCATCCATGATGACAACTGCACTACTGTCCCACCTTTATCGGACAGGCGGATGGATATGGTCTTATCAGACTTTAGCTGTTCTAAAGCTCTTACTTCCTTTCTACTTAGATTGGACTTAAAAAAATTATTACATTGAAAGGTATGTTGTAAATCATGCTCAACTGAATTGCAAAAAACTTCTAGAGCAGCACACAATGTAGGATTAAAGTCACTAGGTTTCTTGAAACTAGTGTCTTCAATATCAGCTCTAAACATAGTCTTAATTTGTAAGTTCCAAGCAAAATGTCTCACATCAAGCAATATATCACTTAAGTCAGTGAACTGTGCAGGTGCAAAGGATAGCCTCCTCTCCAAGAAGGACAGTTCAGATATATTTAACGTTCTTTTAGAAATATTGTGTACTAATGTCTGACATCCTTCTCCCAAATCCATTTCAATGATCAAGTCTGTGATCCTTCCTGGTGCTCTGTCCTCCTCTTCCATATCCTGCTGACAGAACATCCTCTCTCCTCTTTGTTGCATACTGGTAGGGGCAAAGTAAAAAAAAAAACTTGTGATGTCATAGAGCCCCCTTGCTTGGTTCTCACATTAAGTTTGCGTCTCTCCATACCGCTGGTAAATTGTGGTTCATCCGTATTACATGATCCTTCATTAATGGAAGAGAACACATTGGCATTCAACACACGTGTAGTTTGTTCACCACTGATGTGTCTAGAGCCAACATCAAGTGCCTCTTTGTTCTTGTTTTGAGGCACGTTCTTTGAGCATGGCCAAGAGAAAACATGGCCTCTCATAAAGTCAGTGAGGGTCCTCTGTAACATTTTTAGTTTGCTCTGTCGTAAGTGGGTTTCAGTAATGCTAACTGCATTCACTACATCATCAAGTTTATTACAGACACTGTCCCCAGGAAATCATTCATATAATTTTTCTAAATGTTCTTGAATCTTCTTGACAGTAGACTGCTCAATAGGTCTAAAGTAATCAATTAACAAATTTAAATAACTATATCAAGTCTCTAAGTTCAACTCCTGCCATTGCCTCAATAACTCAGGGTGTGGTCGATCATACACTGGCATTACAAGAACGAGCGTACCCCTAGGAATCACCTTTTGGTGTAGATAGGCCTTGAAGTTGAACTGTTGCCATTGCAGATGTTTGTATTCAAATAGTTTATCTTCCAATGTTCTGAATTCTATGTAAAAAAGCCTTCAAGTTCACCTTGGTGTATCGCTCTTTCTGGCAAGCACAACAGTAGCAGATTGCTGCTCTGTGTCAGAAACCCATTGACAGGACTCTTCCCATGGCTAACATTGACACATGTCATTCCTAGAGCATTCCTTTCAGGATTAAAGTCAAGTTCAACTTTAGAACACTGTCTCTCAGCCATGGTTGCCTCAAGTGTAGAAAACATCCAAACATGTCCCACGAAAAATAACACTACAACAGCAACTCAATGGTGTAAAACTAGAGCATTCCTTTCAGGATTAAAGTCAAGTTCGACTTTAGAACACTGTCCCTCTGTCCCTCAGCCATGGTTGCCTCAAGTGTAGAAAATATCCAAAAAAGTTCCTCAAAAAATAACACTACAACAGCAACTCAGTGGTGTAAAACAAATATTGTAGAAACCAATGACATACAACACCACTCTGTGAGGAAATGGATAGCTTTTAATCAAAATAAAAACGTTAAAAGCAAAGGGAAGCAGTTTCACAACACAAGCGTGCTTCTTCAGACCATTCAAAGAGTACATCAAATACACAGTTATTATATAGTTAAAACAATTAGTAAATGACGAATCAACAGCAACAAACAAATAAAACATCAGTAAACCAACTGTGCATATCTAATGGTTCCAGGTAGCCTTCCTGGCCAATCATAGGGCAAAATAACATCTTATCCTATGACATTGGATAATTAAAACTTGACTTCCTATAAAAATGCTGTAAAGGCTACGTTATGATTGGTTGAAACTGCCAAAACTGTCAATGTAAAATAAAAAAAATGGCTTATCCTATCATATGACATTAATTTCAAGGAGTCATAAACTTAATGTCAATTGCAGAGAGAAATCCCATATTCCTTCAAAATTTACTAATAGCCGCGGTGGTGCAGAGGTAGCATTGTCACCTCACAGCAAGAGGTTCTCCTGTTCGATTCTCGGCTGGAGCACCTTCTGTGTGGAGTCTGTATGTCCTCCTCGCGGTCGAGTGACATTCGAAAGACATGTGTGAATGGGTGTGCCTTCGTTAAAGGTTGGGCATCGGGCTGGCACCTTGGCACCTTAAAAATCAACTTCCAAATCATTAGCAGACCGGAGTTCCGCTGTGGTGACCCCTAACCGGGAAAAGCCAAAAGACACAACAAGATATATAACTACAAAGTGTAAGGAGCTATTTAACAATAATTCTTGTATTTTAAAAGGTTTAAGTGTAGCAAGTCATAAGGATCATCTCTGTCTTTGAGCTGATAGGCTGAATTTTTGTAGCTTAGATCTTTATTGGTCAGGTTCACTCTGATCTGATAGGCGATTGAGCTGGGTTTTTAACTAATGGTAGCGCTTTGCTGTAGACTTTGGCCAATTTTTGAGGAGGCTTCTGATTGGGTACTATTGATTTTTCATGTACTTTATTTGTTGGCAATCCTTACATTGTCATCATCAGTAATTTGTTATGTTATTATTTGTGAGTTTGCAAACAATTCTATGAAGTCTCATAAGTGTTTTTTTACTGTATAATGAGACTGACATTATCTCAAGTATTGATGAGCATTGCCTTAAAGAACAGGGAACAGATTGTTAATGTCTTTAACAAATTCTGTTTTAACACTGTGTAGTTCAGCTTTTACATTTTTGATTTTGTCATATGAAACTGCCATATGCAAAGAGATATGCACACCGTAATGTTGTTCTTCTTTTCGGCTTTTCCCGGTGAGGGGTCGCCACAGCAGAACTCCGGTCCACTAATGTTTGGCAGTAGATTTTTACAGTGCCGAGGTGCCAGCACGACACCCAACCTTCAACGAAGGCACACCCATTCACGCATGCCTTTTGAATGCCACTCGACCGCGAGGAGGACATACAGACTCCACACAGAAGGTGCTCCAGCCGAGAATCAAACGGGAGAACCTCTTGCTGTGTGGTGACAATGCTACAGCTGCACCACTGCGGCTATTAGTAAATTTTGAAGGAATGTGGGATTTCTCTCTGCAATTGACGTTAAGTTTATGACTCCTTGAAATGAATGTCATATGATAGGATAAGCCATTTTTTTATTTTACATTGACAGTATTGGCAGTTTCAACCAATCATAACATAGCCTTTACAGTATTTTTATAGGAAGTCAAGTTTTAGTTATCCAATGTCATAGGATAAGATGTTATTTTGCCCTATGATTGGCCAGGAAGGCTACCTGGAACCATTAGATATGCACAGTTGGTTTACTGATGTTTTAATTGTTTGTTGCTGTTGATTGGTCATTTACTAATTGTTTTAACTATATAATAACTGTGTATTTCATGTACTCTTTGAATGGTCTGAAGAAGCAAGCTTGTGTTGTGAAAGTGCTTTTCCAGGTTCCAGGACATGATTTTAGGTTTTCAGTAATACAGAGCATACACAAGAGCTTTTGGGGGGGACCTGGGAATGTATCAGGAAGCAAGGTGGATTATAGAGTTAATAGCCCATAGGTTCTCAGGACTGAATGATGTCATTCCCCTTAAGCCAGCCCTAAAGAAAAGGCAGATAAATTACTGATTTTAATTAGTTGTTATTTACTATTTAAACTGTTAGATTTGTTTTTGTTAATTGTCTGAAGAAGGGCATTAGCCTGAAAGCGCTTACAAATTATTGTTGCTGCTCTGATTTTATGTTGTTTTATGCTGTTTAATTATTAGACCTTGGACGTTACTGTGTGGTGGTTGTTGCCATTTTTACTGTTCAATTTGCTTTTTGTGGGCAGCATTACCTTTGGTAAGGTTATTCTCTATCTCAGGTTTTCATATTTTATATTTGTTTAATGCTTTGAAGCAGTCAGACAAAAAGATCGGTCTCATGTTTTAGGAGCCGATGAGTAGGTTCCTTGACAGGATGGTTTTATCTAGGTTAAACCTTTATTGACTTAGCTAGCTCCACAGTAGTATAGAGTCAGCAATGGTAGTTTTTTAGTAGCAGTTTTTGACCAGTCATTGAGGTGGTCCTTGACTGGTTATTATTGGTTGCTCTCAATTTTGATTCGCTATCACTGCCAATACTTCCAGAATTGGCATATTGGTAAGTTGTCATTGACGGATCAAATAAAATTAGCATTAGACAGTGTTTTATACAGTTTTTTGTTATTTGATATATAACTACAAAGTATAAGGAGCTATTTAACAATGATTCTTGTATTTTAAAAGGGGTAGGAGTAGCGAGCCATAAGGATTGGCTCTGTCTTTGAGCCGATAGGCCAAATTTGTGTAGCTCAGATCTTTATTGGTCAGGCTTGCTCTGATCTGATAGGTGATTGAGCTTTTCACTAATGGTAGCGCTTTGCTGTGGACTTTGAACAATCTTTCAGGAGGCTTCTGATTGGGTACTATTGATTTTTCATGATTTTTATTTGTTGGCAATCTTTAAATTGTCATCATCAGTAATTTGTTATGTTATTATTTGCAAGTTGTTCACAAATAATTCTATGAAGTCTCATAAGTGTTTTTTACTGTATAAGGAACTTGACATTATCTCAGGTATTGCTGAACAATGCATTAAAGAACAGATTGTTAATCTTTTTAACAAAGTGTGTTTTATCTCCGTGTAGTTCATCTTTTACATTTTTGATTTTGTCATATGAAACTGCCATATGCAAAGGGATATGCACACCATAATATAATAGTAAATTTTGTTAGAATGTGGGATTTCTCTCTGCAATTGACGTGAAATTTATGGCTTCTTGAAATGAATGTCATATGATAGGATAAGATATTTTTTTATTTTCCATTGACAGTATTGGCAGTTTCAACCAATCATAACATAGCCCTTACAGTATTTTGACAGGAAGTTAAGTTTCTGTTATCCAATTTAATAAGATAAGATGTTGTTTTGCCCTATGATTGACCAGGAAGGCTAAATGGAACCATTTGATATGCACAGTTGATTTATTGATGTTTTAATTGTTTGTTGCTGTTGATTAGTCATTTCCTAATTGTTTTAACTATATAATAACTGTGCATTTGATGTACTCTTTGAATGGTCTGAAGAAGCAACCTTGTGTTGCAGAAGTGCTTCCCTTTGCTTTTAACATTTTTATTTTGATTAAAAGCTCTCTGTTTCCTCACAGAGTGGTGTTGGATGTCATTGATTTCTACAATATTTGTTTTACACCACTGGGTTACTGTTGCAGTGTTATTTTTTGTGCATATTTTTGGGAAATTTCGAAGTGGGTAGAAACAGAAGGGTCAGTCAAAGGTAAACAGGATAAAGCAAACAGAGGTTTAGACTAAAACTATCAAGGTGCTCAAATAGTCTTGTCAAGCAAAAATTACAGGCTGTTGTTTTATGAAACACAATATCTGATGCCATAATGGGAAACACGTACTTCAACTGATTTTATTTATTTGAAATTTGTTGACCAGGATAGTCCAACTGGGACAGAGACCTTTTTCAGTGGAGGCCTGAGGAGAAAAGCTCTAATGTACAGTAGAAGAACACAAAAAAATTCTGCTATTTACACAATACACAATAGAAGAATGCAAAAATAGTGGAACACAAATTTTGCTAAATACACGAATAGAGTTATGATTGTTAATTGCATTTAAATAGGGAAGGCAAGTGAGAGTTCAATACAGATACAGTTAGATAGCAGCTTAGTGTTGTAGTGGAGTGTCAGAGCAGATGGAGGGTAGTTGAGGGTGATGTAAGCAGGATAAGAAGGGGAGGTAGGAGCAGTGGGATTTGGGGGGAAGTATGCAGACTTAGTGTATAAGGGTGATTATGAGTTGATCGGTTTATGGATTAGCAATTGTGAGGGTCCTAGTATGAAATAGGTAGCCTTTGAAGAGTTGGAAAAGGTTATGTACTTACTGACAAGAGGTAGGTAGGAAAGAGCAGGCCTTGAGGTATAAAGGTAAAGGGTGGGAGGAAGGAGGCGTGTGGGGAAGAGGGGGGGTTGATAGGTAGTAGGGAGGGAGGATGAGATGGATAGTAGGCTGATGAAGGGACGGTGAGAGAGGTGTGAAGAGACCAAGATGTGTACTAGGTTCAAGGGGGGAGGTTGCAGGGGCAAATTGTGAGGTGGGTAAGGCAGTGTTTAAGAGAGATCTTGAAAGTGTGGGTCTGGGGTAGGCTTCTTAGAGTCAAGGGAAGCTTGTTCTAGAAGATGGCTGGAGAGTAGCTGTATAGGTTCTGTCCTGCACATTTGTTACATTTGTAAATTTGTAGCAGATGTTGATCTGAGCTCCTAAGTGATTGAGTGGTAGTGTAGAGGGAGACTAGTGAAGAGAGACTTCGACAGGAGGATGGTTTGTTGAGAATGGATGCACTAAAGGGGAATCATTTTAATATAAGAATGCAGAGGCTGGTTAGAGTATAACTTCTGAAATCATAAAGATAATCAGTGAGACATAAATAATCTGTTGTGTTGGCACTGCACTGCATGAGTTAACTTATCAGTGTTGCATATTACTAACGGCAGACTTGGAAACGTGAGATCTCATCTGATATGGTAAATGAATGAATGAATTACGTTTATAAACAAATACAACCATAGCAGAAACACCCAGCTACGTACATTTTGATCTCCTTGTCAGGGTCACAATGCAACATCCGTTTCCTAGTGGCATAGTAAAGGGAGCATTCTACCAATCATTATGGCTTCACACAGCTTGGTTTCGTACAGTTTATATAATTAATAACTGTATCTTTGAAAAATACATAAATCACAAAAAGTGTTTAAATTCCATCAGCTCTAAATTTGTTTGACTTAAATTATGATTAAAACACAAACAAAGCTAATGAGAAGCAAAGCACTGCAAATGTAAATGCATACTCAGCCTGTACATGGGATTATAGTAGCATCACAGCTGTGATCAAATGCAACTGGGAGGGGAGCAAGAAAAAAACCTGAACTTCAGAGGCATTCTTGTATTTGAACATGGTCTGAGTGCATTTATTTGCAAGGTATGAATTAAAGAGTCACTTTAATAAGCTGCAGTGGATGATCTCAGTAAGAGCAGAATCAGCAGGGGAGAAATGGAAAGTTTGGAGTTAAAACTGCCTCAGGGTAGCCAGAACTGACTAAGGCCAGCCAGGTGCAAATAATTAAAGTAAAAATACCTCACTTCTTCAAGTAGGATGAATAGCAAGTATAACAGACTGCATATGTATGCAAAAGAGCAACAGTTAATAACTTAAAATATCTGATTCTGCGTAATTAATTCTTTTTAATAAATGATGCAAAGACGTGGAATGGATTAACTCATGATACTCGAAATATGAATTTGTGTATTTCAAGCAGTGAGGAAACCACGGGATCCAAAATAATGTGGCTGTTAGGTGTACAACTTTGGGAGAATAATAAATGGATGTGAATGCATAATCAGTAGAAAATGTTGATAGCTATTTATGGGGAAGGGAGTGCTGCAAAGGAGGAATGCATTGCAAACGAGAAATCATATTTTAATCTCTCACTCTTTAAAAACTGTATATCATTTGCTGCATCATCCTGCTAAACTACCATACTGTGCCTCTAGTTACATAGTATTTTTTTTTGCACATTGGCTGTGTCAGTTAGCATACTGGTATAATATACTGCCTAATTACACAACTGTTGTGCTTTAAACTTAATTTATTTCTGTAAGAAAGCTATAATGTATACATATGGCCTTCTCTACAGATTTCACTAGGTTTATGTCTACATTAAATAACTGTCATAACTACCTATTATTCCTATATGATTTAAACATCTCTTTTAACTATATGCATTTTCTTCAGTTTCTGAAATTCTTCCAGCTCATACATAGTAGATGCATTTTTTTGGAGAGTTTTAAATTTTTCCCTGTTAATGTCACTGCAGTGTTGCAGTGGGACTCACTTTGGAGATACCCGAATTGTTAACAAATAACATATTCTGGGACTAAATTTAATATACCCAGCCTCTTCCTTCAGTCTGGAAAAGAAAACAGACCACATGCTTGTGGAAATGGCCATGAGCTGTAGTCTAGTATGAGTACTACTGCATCCAGTGTTGTACCGTTATATTGCTGCCTCTCCCAGTAATATCAGAAGTTAGTACAGTTGGAAATGGCATCAAACAATAGCAGTGAATGTTCAGTAGCTGAAATGGACAAAGAGAAAATAGCAGGAATCGTGAGACAGATAAGCAGGAGCTGGGTAAGTCAGTTGGACTACTTTAGGCAGAGCAATTGATTGAAAGACTGGCAAAAGTAGCAAGAAAAGTGCCATGTGTGGGATGAGGGGCTTCTCACAGTCAGAACAGTATGCCTCCAGCTAATACTTAAGCAAAACGACATATTATAGTATCAGAAAGAATTTAGCTCCCAGGTCAGTTACACTTTGTCCAAAAAGAAGACTTAGATCACCACCACAACAAGCAGCAAAAAGCAGCGTAATAAAAATAAACTAAAGTAGAAATAAAACAAGAATTTTAATAACAAAAAGGTAAGTGCTTTCATGGAAGACCGATTCCTCAGACCTTAATGCAAAACAACAGACCACAGCTCTTATCAAGAGAGCTGCACCAATCAACACACAGAAATTTAAAAACCAACTAATAAGTACACATATAGCAGACACATAATTAAACTATGACATCAACAGTGATATCTGCTGTCAGCACACAGAAATCTAAAAATAACCAAAAAAATCACATATAGCAAACACATATTTTAAATATGACATTAATAGTGGCATCTGCTGCTCATTCATAAAACAAAGCTACTGAACCAATCAGCTCAATGAAGTAGGCCATGCTTATGAAGCACCAGTCTTAAAGAAATACTGTCATTTAAACCAAGTTTAGCATCACTCAGTTTAATAATCCAGTGTAGCACTCTGCACTCCATGTTATTTGCAATATCACCACCCTGTAGTTCCTCAGTTAACATTTTAAGGACAGCAAATTTAAAACAATGAGTAGCACCACATTCCACAAAATGTTTCGCTAAGGTGCTAGCCATCATCTTATTCCTGATATCCCCTACATGCTCCAAAATCCTGTCTTTCAGCATCATATTCATTTTGCCAACACAGTAAGTCACATGCTTGACACAAAGCCAAGTAAACAAACGTTGGCACTCTTGCAGTCAGCACAAAAAACAATGCCAATATGAGAATTACAGGCAGAAAGTGTGATGCTACTAGTGAGAAATATATACTTGCAGGCTTCGCAGAAATGGCATGGGAACATAACTAGCTAATCAGAATGAGGCAAAGAAGGTTTATGAAAAGTCCTGTAATAAAAAACATGCTTATGTGACTTATTATTGCAAAAACAAATTTGTGGTTCTGGACCGAGAACTTCCTTTAAATGTTGATCTGACACAGGAATATGCCAATTCCTTTTAACAATTTTGCACACAGTCCCAATATCACTTGAATATATGAATACCATATACTTATTCCTTCTCACCTGTCCCATGGAAATAGAATGTGTATTCCCAACCCATCCTTCAGCAAAATATGGTTTAGCAATAGTGTCTCTGAGTCCATGGACCTCATTAACAACTTCAACAACTTCAGTGAAAGAGTAACCTCTAGTGATAAATTCCATAGATATCTCATGCAAAGCCTCCACAGCTGGATCCTCTCTATTATGCAGTCTCATAGTTCTTAAACATTGCCCTTTCAACACATTCCTAGGGATATGTCTAGGAAGCATGCTCATTTTGTGCAAGATATTATTCTTCTTGTAGGTTTTTATGGAGCTTTGTGGTAAAATCACCTAATGCACTCATACTAATGGACACATCAAGCTCTTACAAGTAAATCTTAAAAATGTAATGGTACTGTGCAGATAATCAATGAGGCAGGACAAATCATACTAGGTGCCTTTCCAATCTATAAAGACATCATCAACAAAATGCCTATAGTAGCCGATATAGTCAATGAATGGATTGTTGGCATACACTGATTCCCATTCCCTTTGTGCAAGAACTAAGTTGGCATATGAGTTTACACAAACAGTACCCATAGCCACACCAATCAATTGGAGGTAGTAAACATTACCAAAAACAAATACATTATTTTTCAGAATGAGCTCAAGGAGTGAACAAATGACCACAGTCTTATTGTTAGAGAAATCACTAGAGGTGGTCAAAAACAGCTCTCACTTTATCTATACCTGCCCCATTGGCTATAACTGTAAACAAAGAAATAATGTCCAAAGTAACAAGAGGTAAATTCTCTTTATCAATGAGCATAGCAGACCATGAATACAAATCAGAAATGAAATTCTTGGTATCTTTAAGCATGCTCAGAATACCATCTAGTATAGGGTGAAGTACTTTCTCAACAAATATCGAGAGTGGTTTGGTGATCCATCCTCTACTAGAGACAATTGGATACATTGGAAGGTCCATCCAACTCTTATGGACTTTAGGTAAACCATAGATAACAGGTACTACTGAATATTGAACAGAAAAATAATTGTAACGGTCCAGACTATTAAGACCTGTCATGTGTAACTCATAGATATAAAAATCAACTCTGCTAATTAACCCATTCACTTGGAACTTATGTAAGCATTTAAATGTAGTACCATCTTGTAACATGGTGCTCATCTTGGAAACATGGACCAATTTATCCATCACTACAATATCCCTCCCTTCATCAGCAGGATGAATCTCAACATAGGGGGTCTCTCGCAAGGTCCTGAGTGCCTCACATTCACCAGTAGTCAAGTTATAAAAAGATGCTTTCCACTTATCTTCCATCACCTTACATAGACCATTCTCACACAAAGCAGTAAATACATCATTCACAGGATGAGGCTTAGGTGTAAAAGAGTTAGGTTTTTTGCAAATATCAGTGACGTGTGTCAGAGTATAGAAACATAGAATTCAAGGTTGAATTTCTAGCAAATAATTTAAGGTCTAAAATAACCTCTGTAATGTCTAATCTCACAGCATGTATAAAGGAAGGACCTTTATTCAATAAACTGATCTAATCAATAGTGAGCTCATAAGAAGAGATGTTAAAAATCAATTGATTAGACATTTGTTCCTTGTAGCCATCCTGGCATCCACTTGGTTCACAGACTGGAGTAGTCCTCACCAAAACCAATTCTGGGAAAGACTCTTCCTGCCTTCTCAGTCTATGGGAAGGGGACTAAGGAAAGAGAAAGGAGGAGTTTCAACCAGTATATCACTTGTTGATGGAACAACTGGCCTCGAAGCCTCATCATTAACTCTATTGGTTGAACTGATTCCACATGTGGAGTGGTCTTGATGTGTTCATTATTAGTGTGTTTATTATTTTTATTCTGCATTGAGTTATGTAAACCATCACAACCATCATGCGGCCAGGGAAAAACATCACCTCTTCTAAAATCAAGTATATCTCGTTGCAGTTTCCTACGTTTGGTCATATGAAGTGTAGTTTCATAGGTCAGTACATTGTCATAAAAAACATCCAGACTTTCTTTAAATTGAGCTCCAGAAAACTAAGTGGCAATCTCAGTCTGCAGTTTCTTAATCTCACATAATAATAAGTTGTCCTCATGGGGTTTGAAAAAAATTATCAAAAGTTTCATATAATTGAAACCCAGCTGCAGGTGAGAGAGAATACACATATGGTGTTAACATATTCAAGTGAAATTGAGACTGTGTGTGAAATTGTTGAAAGGAAATGGCATATTCTTATGTCAGATCAGCATTTAAAGGAAATTCTGGGTTCAGAACCACAATTTTTTTTCACAATAATCAGTCACTTAAGCGTGTTTTGTGTTACAGGGCTTTCCATAAACCTGCTTTGTCTTATTCCGATTGGCTAGGTACATTCCCATGCCATTCCAGCGATGCCTGCAACTATATGTTCATCACTAGTTACATTGGACTTTCTGCCTGCATTTCTCATACAGATATTGTTTTTTATGCTGACTGTAAGAGTGCCAATATTGTTTACTTGGCTTTGTGCCAAGCATGTGACTCTTACTATGTTGGCAAAATGAATAGTATGCTGAAAGACAGGATTCTGGAGCATGTAGGGATATCAGGAATAAGAGGATGGCTAATGCTTTAGCGAAACATTTTGTGGAATGTGGTGCTGCTCACTGTTTTAAATTTGCTATCCTTGAAATGTTAACTGAGGATCTACGGTGTGGTGATACTGTGAATAAGACAGAGTGCAGAGAGCTACATTGGATTATTAAACTGTGAGCCAATGTTAAACCTGGTTTAAATGACAGTATTTCTTTAAGGCTGATGCTTCGTAAGCAAGTTCCAGAGTCTGGCTACAGAGTAGGAGCATAGAAGTTGGCTGCAGGACCTGTTGGTTTTGGTTTATGTATCTGTAGAAGATGGTGATTTTCAGATCTAAGGGACCTTTTGAGTAGGTAGTTGCTGAATAAGCTGGCAAGGGCAGGACATACTGAAGGTTTGTGTACTATTTTGTGGAATGAAGTTAATTGAATACAGGAGAGGTAGTGTGGTAGTTCGAGCCAATTTAGAGAGTGTAACGGAATACAGTGGTGGGTAGAATAAGAGGCATTAATAGCAAATCTACACCAGAAACCGACTGTAGAAGGAAAAAGGCTAGCTGGTAAAATATAGTAACTTCTGCACAGCTCGAACAGAGTATAACACACGTATAGCCAAAGCTAGTGTTCCACCAAAATTCAGGCTTAATCCACTCGTAATGATAAAAATGAATCTTTTATTGAAAATAAGGTTTAGCGCTTTCATCTGTTAAAAATCAGACTTCCTCAGAACCAAAATGGAGTACTTCCAGTTCACATTTAAATAACCTTTTTTGGCACCAAAAATTCAAAAGGAAATGGAGAGCTTAAAGAGACATAGTCATAATAACTCCATATATACATACTACTATGCTAAAAACAGCTAAGCATTTCAACAGATCCAGTGTGCTGATATAAAAAATGACAATATAAATAAATAAATAAAAATAATTATGGTAAATAAAATAAAATCCACTCTGCACATACTAACTTCATCTTGAAACATACTCCAAATGTATATAATAGTGAAATGGTAAAACTTGCATGACTAGTGCTCATAAATTGTAACGAGTCAACAAGAATCAAAATATAATGGCAACATCCATAATATATCTATGCCATAATTAAAAATGGTTTGATACGTATATTTTCATTTATGCCAGGTGACCTAATGGCATCTGTCAAAATCTGCCACTTACTTTCTTTCATGGCTAAAAGTGCTTTCCAATTTCCCCCATAAGTAAATACTTCTACGTGATCTATAATGGCAAATTTAAAACCATGTGATTCACCATATATGGATATGTGTTTATAAAGTGCATTGTTATTGTCTTTAATCTTTATCTTATAAATATGTTCATATACTCGTTTCCTAAGGGCTCTCTCTGTTTTGCCTATATAGAATGCGCTGCAGGCGTGACATGTAGCAATATATACAACTTGTTTGGTGCTACAGTTTCCTGCTTTGCATTTAATGTTAGTCTTGTTGATATCTCCTAACTTAATATTGCCTACCTCATTTATGGCATGACATTGTTTGCAGGTACCGCATTTTCTAGTTCCCATTGAGAGCTTTGTATTATGTACAGTTTTTTGTTTAGAAGCTTTCTCCAATAATTTTTTAATGTTGGGTGCTGTTTTATATACAAAGCTCGGATAATTGCCCAAAACGGAAGCTGTATCATCATTTACAGTTATTAAGTTCCAATGTTGTCTTAAAATATCTCTAATATATTTCGTGTAAGGAGTATACATCAAGACGCAAACTCGATTACAACACATACCTACATCGTCATATCCCTTATTTCTGTTATGAATCTTCATAAAATCTAATGACTTACCCAATAAAGGTGGAAATTTTTTACCCCATTCATTCTTCACATAGTTGGAAACTTGTGATAATAGGGCAGAGGGGTATCCTCGATTACTAAACATATTACTTATTCGGTCAACTCCCTATTCATGATTTCTCTAGTAGATGACATACGAGCTGCCCTAATACATTGTCCTTTGTAAACATTGTTGAATATATGGGGAGGGTGATAACTATTAAATTCAATATAGTCATTTGAAAAGGTTTCCTTCCTATGAATTTGTGAAATAAATCCCTTATCAGAATGGCTAATATATGTGTCCAAATATGCTATGCCACTCTCACTGATGTTATGAGTGAATTTTAAAAAATTCGTTGTACTATTAATAAATTCCATAAAAGAATTAAACTCATCTTTTGAACCCTTCCATAACATGAATAAATCAGCCAAATATTGTGTATAATATGCTATATTGGAATAAAATTGGCTCTTGAACACATATTCTGTTTCCCATTCCAACATGACTAGATTGGCAAAAACAGGGGCACAAGAGGCCCCCATGGCCACACCTTTGCATTGCCTAAAATATTCACCTTGAAAATGTATATAATTATGGTCCAAAACTAGTCCCACAATATCTACCATAAGGCATATGCGGTCCCAGTCCATGTTTGAAAACTTTCTCAGACTATTACTGAAATACTCTAAACCTATATCCTTAGGGATACATGAAAAAAGATCCACTACATCTATGGTAATGAAAATGAGATCCTTATTCCATATGTCTGATGTAAGCTGACTAAGAAACGTCCAAGAATCCTTTATTAAGTGAGTGATTTTTTCATAAATAGGCTTTACCCATCTATCAATGGCGACTCCTAAAGGATATGCTTTGGATCTTGAACCAGAAACTATAGGCCTAAAAGGAGGCTGGGTGATACACTTGTGTACTTTGGGAATTCCTATAACAGTAGCCAGAGTCAGATATTCAACTTTTAAATATTGGTAGATCTCACTGGTAATTCTATGATCAATAAAATATTCTTCTAATGTTAAATCAATTCTTTTGCAACCAATATTAATCTCATTTAACGATACTACTTCATAATTATTTGATGAATACAAAATATTATGCATTTCATTAACAAAATCAAATGTATTATATATCACAATTCCGCCCCCTTTGTCGGGTTTCATTAATCTAATATCCTTATTACTAATAAATTGATTTAAGCATTGTCATTCTACTTCATTCAAATTGTCCTCAATATCTAGCTTATAACTACTGTTGATCTTAAGATTTTTTTTTTAAATTTATAAATATCATGACACACCATCTTCTCATAATTAACCACTTGATTATTTGATATGGGTATATCGCATTTTCTTTTTTAATCCAAGATGTTCAGTCGGTCCTTGTTGCATGTTATGTTCTCTAAACTGCATAGCTAAATTGAGTCTTCGACAAAATAATTTGACTTCTTTAATAATATCCACAAGTTGGAAACCCGTAGATGGAATAAATTTCATACCTTTACTGAATAATATAAAAACTTCTGGTGTAATGTTCATATCAGTATAATTAAACACCTTAAACCCATTGTAAGTATGAATAATGTTTTCCACTTGGGTTTTATTCCTATCATTATGTTCTGGACACTGTTTGCTATCTTGACTATCAAACTCGACCATGTGCGTACTATGAGATATATCACATACTGAAAATTGTTTAGATAACTTATCTGCTTGTACTATTTTATTTGATTTTTTGCCGCGGGATGAATATGATTTTGGTACTAATGTTGAACAGTGTAGTGGTCAAGATGAAGCAAGACAACATGCCCCTTTTAAGGGCTCGATAAGGGACTCAATTAATATGTTTGGAAAGAAATTATTAAATATAAAGAATGTTAAGATAGATAATGCATATTTAGCCAAGTGTATTTCTTTGCAAATAGTACCTAAAGGCCTTAGATTTTTTAAATTACCCATAGGCCTGGAATACAACATAGGTACTATTAATGCATTTAATAAAATGTTTGATAATTTTGGTATAGAATATATGAATATGCTTATCAAATTCAATTATGAGAAATTGTCTACCCTGATTTGAGAGGTTGAGAAATTAAATCAAGATATAGTAAATGATACATCGTTTACACAGTGGAAAGATTTATATGACAAACAGTTCTACTATGCCAAACAAAAGGCCAAAGGAATATTCAACAGGAAGAATAAGAAAATACAGAGAGATGTAGAGTTATATTACCAAAATAGAACTTACATATGGCCACAGGATAGAACTTCCATTGATAACACAGTATATAATAGAAACAGAGGTAAATATTTCAATAAGGAAACTAATTTTCAGGGGGGCAGATTTTACCTCGCGGCAAAAAATCAAATAAAATAGTTAAAGCAGATAAGTTATCTAAACAATTTTCAGTATGTGATATATCTCATAGTACACACATGGTCGAGTTTGATAGTCAAGATAGCAAACAGTGTCCAGAACATAATGATAGGAATAAAACCAAGTGGAAAACATTATTCATACTTACAATGGGTTTAAGGTGTTTAATTATACTGATATGAACATTACACCAGAAGTTTTTACATTATTCAGTAAAGGTATGAAATTTATTCCATCTACGGGTTTCCAACTTGTGGATATCATTAAAGAAGTCAAATTATTTTGTCGAAGACTCAATTTAGCTATGCAGTTTAGAGAACATAACACGCAACAAGGACCGACTGAACATCTTGGATTAAAAAAGAAAAGTACGTATATACCCATATCAAATAATCAAGTGGTTAATTATGAGAAGATGGTGTGTCATGATATTTATAAATTTAAGAAAAATCTTAAGATCAACAGTAGTTATAAGCTAGATATTGAGGACAATTTGAATGAAGTAGAATGACAATGCTTAAATCAATTTATTAGTAATAAGGATATTAGATTAATGAAACCCGACAAAGGGGGCGGAATTGAGATATATAATACATTTGATTTTGTTAATGAAATGCATAATATTTTGTATTCATCAAATAATTATGAAGTAGTATCGTTAAATGAGATTAATATTGGTTGCAAAAGAATTGATTTAACATTAGAAGAATATTTTATTGATCATAGAATTACCAGTGAGATCTACCAATATTTAAAAGTTGAATATCTGACTCTGGCTACTGTTATAGGAATTCCCAAAGTACACAAGTGTATCACCCAGCCTCCTTTTAGGCCTATAGTTTCTGGTTCAAGATCCAAAGCATATCCTTTAGGAGTCGCCATTGATAGATGGGTAAAGCCTATTTATGAAAAAATCACTCACTTAATAAAGGATTCTTGGACGTTTCTTAGTCAGCTTACATCAGACATATGGAATAAGGATCTCATTTTCATTACCATAGATGTAGTGGATCTTTTTTCATGTATCCCTAAGGATATAGGTTTAGAGTATTTCAGTAATAGTCTGAGAAAGTTTTCAAACATGGACTGGGACCGCATATGCCTTATGGTAGATATTATGGGACTAGTTTTGGACCATAATTATATACATTTTCAAGGTGAATATTTTAGGCAATGCAAAGGTGTGGCCATGGGGGCCTCTTGTGACCCCGTTTTTGACAATCTAGTCATGTTGGAATGGGAAACAGAATATGTGTTCAAGAGCCAATTTTTTTCCAGTATAGCATATTATACACAATATTTGGATGATTTATTCATCTTATGGAAGGGTTCAAAAGATGAGATTAATTCTTTTATGGAATTTATTAATAGTACAACGAATTTTTTAAAATTCACTCATAACATCAGTGAAGGTGGCATAGCATATTTGGACACATATATTAGCCATTCTGATAAGGGATTTATTTCACAAATTCATAGGAAGGAAACCTTTTCAAATGACTATATTTAATTTAATAGTTATCACCCTCCCCATATATTCAAAAATGTTTACAAAGGACAATGTATTAGGGCAGCTCGTATGTCATCTACTAGAGAAATCATGAATAGGGACGTTGACCGAATAAGTAATATGTTTAGTAATCGAGGATACCCCTCTGCCCTATTATCACAAGTTTCCAACTATGTGAAGAATGAATGGGGTAAATAATTTCCACCTTTATTGTGTAAGTCATTAGATTTTATGAAGATTCATAATAGAAACAAGGGATATGACGATGTAGGTATGTGTTGTAATCGAGTTTGCGTCTTGATGTATACTCCTTACACGAAGTATATTAGAGATATTTTAAGACAGCATTGGAACTTAATAACTGTAAATGATGATACAGCTTCCATTTTGGGCAATTATCCGAGCTTTGTATATAAAACAGCACCCAACATTAAAAAATTATTGGAGAAAGCTTCTAAACAAAAAACTGTACATAATACAAAGCTCTCGATGGGAACTAGAAAATGCGGTACCTGCAAACAATGTCATGCCATAAATGAGGTAGGCAATATTAAGTTAGGAGATATCAACAAGACTAACATTAAATGCAAAGCAGGAAACTGTAGCACCAAACAAGTTGCATATATTGCTACATGTCACGCCTGCAGCGCATTCTATATAGGCAAAACAGAGAGAGCCCTTAGGAAATGAGTATATGAACATATTTATAAGATAAAGATTAAAGACAACAACAATGCACTTTATAAACACATATCCATATATGGTGAATCACATGGTTTTAAATTTGCCATTATAGATCATGTAGAAGTATTTACTTATGGGGGAAATTGGAAAGCACTTTTAGCCATGAAAGAAAGTAAGTGGCAAATTTTGACAGATGCCATTAGGTCACCTGGCATAAATGAAAATATAAGTATCAAACCATTTTTAATTATGGCATAGATATATTATGGATGTTGCCATTGTATTTTGATTCTTGTTGACTCGTTACAATTTATGAACACTAGTCATGCAAGTTTTACAATTTCACTATTATATATATTTGGAGTATGTTCATAAGTAATAGGCTAGCTGCCCTTGTGGGCTATTTAAACCTAGCTAATTTCCCTCAGTGAGAATCAAACCCCGTACCTCTTATACAGGAGGTAAACACCTTAACCAGTATGCCAGCCCCCCATATACCCAGGGATATTTTTAGTTTATTTATTTATTTATATTGTCATTATATTTATATTATCATTTTTTATATCAGCACACTGGATCTGTTGAAATGCTTAGCTGTTTTTAGCATAGTAGTATGTATATATGGAGTTATTATGACTATGTCTCTTTAAGAGCTCCATTTCCTTTTGAATTTTTGGCGCCAAAAAGGTTATTTAAATGTGAACTGGAAGTACTCCATTTTGGTTCTGAGGAAGTCTGATTTTTAACAGATGAAAGTGCTAAACCTTATTTTCAATAAAAGATTTTTTTTTATCATTACGAGTGGATTAAGCCTGAATTTTGGTGGAACACTAGTGTTGGCTATACGTGTGTTATACTCTGTTCGAGCTGTGCAGAAGTTACTATATTTTACCAGCTAGCCTTTTTCCTTCTACTACAATAGCAAATCTAGCAGTTTTGTTGAAGCCGATTGCTAATTTTGATTTTATGGCACACAGTAAGTTGGTGAATAATGGAGCACCACTGATCAGAGAAGAAGATAAGTGATGGCAAGGTTTTTTTTTTACTGGCAGAGATAAGGAAGTTGTTGTGCCTATACAGCAAGCCCAGTTTTTGGTGAGTTTTTTTAATGTTGTGTAGAACATGTAGATCCAGTTTAAGTGTTCATCTATAATAACCCCTAGTGGTTTAGTATGGTAAACTATTTCAATAGGAGTTTTGTTTTGGGAGAGTATAGTAAGTTGGTCTTTGTTTAAGGGAGTATTTTTCTTAGGAAAAAAAAAAACAAGTAGCTTGGTTTTGTTAGGACTGAGTATGCAAATGATTTTTGGTAAGTCAATTTTCAGTGGAGGAAAATGTCAGCTAGGTAATATACTGGAGCCTGGGAATGCATTTGGCAGAGCAAACAATTGTGGAATCATCTGCATATCGAATAATAGAGCCAGGGGTAAGTGATAAGTGCAGATTTGTAATAAAAGGCTGAATAGTAGAAACATAAAATAGACCCCTGGGGAACACCAGTGGGATTAGGGACATAAGAAAGGGAGGAGTTCCATCTGACTGCTTGTTGCATGTTAGATAGATAGCTTGAAAATCAGTTGAGTGAATCGGGGGAAGAATCCAGTTTGTGAAAGTCTGTTAAGAAGGGGATGTGAAAAAGTATTAAAAGCTTTTGAAAGATCTAAGAAAGTAGATGAGACATACTGACCAGAGTCCCTAGCCTTATTGATTATATACAAGAAGGAGATTAAGGCAGGTATTGTGCTGTGACCCCATATAAAGCCATGTTGTGTAGCAGACAGAATATGATTATTGGTGAGAAAGTCGAGGAGTTGAATCTGTATACATTTTTCAGGAATCTTAGAGATGGAAAGGATAATACAGTTGGACTTTGGTAATTTGAGAGGTGTGTGGGATCTCCACCTTTGTGGAGGGGTAAAATGAATGTCTTTTTCCAGATATTTGGGACACATGATTCAAGGATAGATCTATTTATAAATATAACTGAAGAAAACAAGGCACAGAAACACGACTGGAAGCATAAAATGTTAAAAGTTTAATGAGGTAGGTGCTTTCACACCAAATAATAGTGCTTCCTCAGACCATATTTATAAGTATATTAATAGGGTAGGCAATTGCATCTGCTGCTATTCTTAGGGATTCAGTGGGTAGATCATCTGCTGAATTGGAGTTTGTCTGAAGAGTAGTTATTTTGAAGTGGCAGTGGAGATGGGTTTTAAGGAGAAAAAACATGGAAAGGTTTTGGAAATTTCAGAGGACTCGAGAGAGGATGGAGAAGTATGGGAGGGGAAAGAAGGACAAGAAGTGATAACAGAAGAAGAGTTTCAGTCTTTTTGGTCTTTGGTGATGTTGGAAGTGAGGTTGGATATAGTACTTATGAAATGGAATATATTGTTATACAATGTTAGGAATACACTGAATGAGCAAGGTAATTTTATACAATTAACAAGAGTGTTGGTATTTCAAAAGCAACATTTCAAAGCTATCCCAACAACTAAATGTCTTAGTATGATTTATAGATCTTATTAGTAATCACTTCTTTTTTAGCTTTACATAGTTTTGCTGTTAAATTTAAAAATGTTTTGAATGTAGGAATTGAGTTTGAATTCCATTTGTTTGTAATAACTTTTCTAGCTACTTCTAAAAGATTCCAAACATTTTTTGTTGATTGGCTTTTACAGTTAGAAGTGGAACATTCATTTTTTTTACTCATCCAGTTAAAAAAGCAAGGAAACCTTTTAAAAACATATTTATCTATTCCCAATGTAAATTAAATTTTTCATAATCCATAAACGTGTGTCCAATCAGCTTTTATATCTTTACATCTAAAACAAACTGAAGAAGGGAGTAACAAATATTCTATGTTTAGAGAATGGGCTTACTGTACATCAGTACCCTGATTGGAGAGCAAGTGTTCTCCGGCAGGGTATTAATGTACAAGTAATGCCCGCTAAAAAATGGGTCCGCAGCTTCACTGCAGCATATCAAGCTGTCATGGAGATCGGACTGAAAAAAAACGAACAGCGGTTCTGTTGTTTAGCGAGTGTAAAGTATATTACAAAAATGGAAAACAAAAGTGTGCATGTGTTTATGTCTGTGTGTGTGAGTGCATGCATGCATGTGAGTGAAAGCGAGAACAATTGAGCCGTTATTTTACACTCACTAAGCAGAGCTTTTGCTGTTTAGCGAGTGTAAAATCTTAGCATAACAGAAAAAAAGTGCGTGCGTGTCTTTATGTTTCGGACTGTGTGTGTGAATGTGTGCATGAAAGCGAAGTGTGTGTGAGTGAGAGCCATCAAACACTGGTGGCAGCAGCAACAGTCAAGAAGTTTATGTACCTCTCACCTCTTACATAAGTTAACTGAAGAGAAAGTAAAATAAAGGGGGAACAAAAGTACAAAACAGGAACATATTCCTAGTTAAAAACTCACAAAGATGATATAATAATAAGACTTGTGTTAGCATGCATTTTCTCAAGTACAGGTCTGTGTGTGTGTGTGTGTGTGTGTGTGTGTGTGTGTGTGTGTGTGTGTGTGTGTGTGTGTGTGTGTGTGTAGTACAGAGGTGGTGTCTGTGTGACACAGGGAGAGACAGTGAGATTGATGAAACACTGGCAACAACAGATAAAAGGTTTATGTACCTCTCCACCTTTTAGCTCAAAAAATGTGGATAAAGCCTGAAATAAAGGGGGGACAAAGCTCCAAACTAGGAACAGATTTTAAATGTAGTAATTTAAATAACATGATTTGTGTTAACATGAATTTTCTGAAGGAAATACAGTCTGAAAGTCAAATGTATGTTATTATTTAATGACTTCAATACTCCATAACTGGCAACAAACCATGTTACCATTAATGGACAAAAAATAAAGCAAATATCTACATCATTTTAAAAAGGATATATTTTGGATGTAAATGCTTCCTCTAACACCATTTACATATGCTACAGCAACTCTGAAGGAACTATTTTACATCCAAAATATATAAAAAATAACATTGCAAAAAATATATATAAATAAGTAAGTAAAACACAACAGTTTTACACAGAACCAATTCTCTAAGAGCAATAATGTCCTCCAGGGTTTGTGTTAATGTGTAATTAATGCCCATCCAGGGGTGTAGAGGCCATTCACCTGTGGCATTGGGCCTCACAGCACCCCTGGGTGGGCATTAATTACACATTATACCATGACCCCCCCATTAATATTCCAAAACGTGCACGTGATTGGCCAGCGTGCACGTTGTAAATCGACTTATACTAATGGAAAAAGGTCCGGTCACCTGGACTTTTTCCATTAGTATAAGTCTCTTATAAAACACTGTCTTGCTATTTTAAAAGAGTTTAACATAGCGAGACAGGTTTAAAAAAAGCAACTGAGATCTCCGTTGCTTTTTTTAAAGCTGTCTCGCTATGTTAAACTCCTTTAACATAGCGACACAGTGTGTAAAAAGCAACGGAGATCTTGCTTTCTCCGTTGCTTTTTTTTAAACCTGTCTTGCTATGTTAAATGGGTTTAACATAGCGAGACAGCTTTAAAATAAGCAACGGAGATCTACGTTGCTTATTTTAAAGCTGTCTCGCTATGTTAAACCCATTTAACATAGAGAGACAGGTTTAAAAAAAAAAAGCAACGGAGAAAGCAAGATCTCCCTTGCTTTTTACTGTTTTGCTATGTCAAATGGGTTTAACATAGCGAGACAGCTTTAAAATAAGCAACGGACATTGTTATTTCTTCTCTTCATGCATGTTATCTACACATTCATTTAATTTCTTACTGATGAATAATATTAACTGGTTAACAAATTTATACAATGTATAATCTTTCATTAAATATTCTGCTGACCTAGCTTTTCCTTTTTCAAAGCAATCAAACCACAATACTATTTTTTTTTAGTGAATTCATTTTTACATTGTTCTGAGTTTCCTTAAATCTAGAGATGGATGAAATGGTAAGGCACAAGCATTTCCATTTTGAAATCAATGGGGTTTTAAAAACTGTTTTAAGAACTGACTTTATATATGCAGAGTCTAAAGATTGAAATGAATTTCCTTGTAAGGTAAATGTTATTAACCAGATGAAAGGATTGTTTCATAACTCTAATTTATCATGTTTGATAAACTTATAGTATAATCTGCTCCTGAATGGTTTTCCATTAACTAGTATAAGTTGAGTCTATCCAGAGTATAACTGAGTTAAGATTTGCAGCAATGGAATAAGATTCTACATCTAGGAAGCTAATATCTCCATATTCCCATAATCTTATATGAATTCTATAAGCAATCCTTATCTTTTTAGGATACCATAAGAATGAAGTTAACATTTCATCCATTTCCTTTAAAGGTTTTTTGTCAGGTATTAAAGCCATTCAACATACTATATACGTACGTGTGTGTGTGTGTGTCTATATATATATATATATATATATATATATATATATATATATATATATAATATTGGGTAATGTAATCATTTTAATAAGTACTAACCTATCCTCAAAAGTTAAAAAAACATTCAGTCCCCTTTTTTATAAGAAATAACACATCTTCAATTATTTTTTTTTCAAAATTATCATAAAATTGATTTTTCTTCCTAAGTATTTTAGCTTGTTTCCTACCCAATTATATTTATAGTTATCTTTAAACTTACTATCTAATAATTGATTCAACACTAAAGTTTCAGTTTTATTATCATTAAATGTCAGCAGGGATACTTAAAACTTTTCAATTTCCTCATTTATTTCTTCAGTTGAATAACTTAAATCTCTTATAATTAGTAAAATATCATCTGCAAAAATATGCATTTTAGATTGAAATTCCATCAGTTTTTTCATTGCATCTTTATACTATTTGCTAAGGGTTCAATAAGTAATATAAATGGTAGAGAGGACAAGGGACACCCTTACTTTGTGCCTCTGTTTGAAGTGAATCCTTGATAAATAAGATCTTGGTGTAATGTTTCACTGTCTGGACTACACAGATTTATCAGTTTGTGCTGTTGCATTAGTGTGTTTTTGCTCCTTATCTGGACTACAGATGAAGGTGACTATAGCATTAGGCATTTTCCTGGCATCTGACAGATACAGATAGAGGTGTTTTAGCTGAATGGAAACAAAGTTTATCACTTCGGTACTTTTAGAGCTGTGCTTTATTTCCCCACTTTGTATGACTGTTGCAGGCAGGCTTTTCTTTATACTGTCTATCGTTGCCAGATATGTCAGTTTAAGCTATTGGCTGAATGTGTCTTTTAGTACTAATTTAGACCTCAACTGAAAAATTATTGGTTAAATTTCCATGCAACTACAGCAGGAATCAATTACCACTCTTAAGACAGAATGTATTTTACTAGCTGTGAGGAAGTTTAAAGAAGTGATGACAACACTAAACCCTAAAAGAAGTATATGTGGCCACTTTCCAAACTTTTTTAATGTATTTAATTTCATAATGGTACCAATGTACAGATTTAGTCAGCTTGTGTATCATGATGCAAGTGCTTAAAAACATTACATTTCATCTCTGGCCTAACTGTAGAAACAACAAGAGAAGTATTAATTTAGTTTGCATTTACCTATAACTAAAGGTTATATTTTGCAGTAAGGCACTTTTTCTGATCCTTCAGGCCTATCTGTCATAACAGCTACTTTAAATATCCATCTCTGCCAACACTAAACAATATGTCATATTCAGAAGTGCAGTGCCAGCATGTAACATCACTGTTATATAACTGAGTCACTTCTTCTACTTACCTGGGATTTATGAACATGTCATATTGCGCAAAGCACAACCATGCCACATTGGCCACGTTGCGCAGATCATGACCATGCTATATTGCACTGATCATGACTGTGCCACATTACACAGATTACAACCATGCCATATTGACCACATTGCACAGATCGTGACCATGCCCCATCGAACTGAAAATATATTCCAACTCCTCAATGTGCTCTCACTTCATCTCTCTTATCTGAGTGCAGGTTATTTGAGGTGATTTGCATAACTGCCTAATGCAGGAATTGCAGAAATCAGCAAAAAGGCTCATTCATCAAAGCATCTACCTTTGGTAAATGTTTTGTTATGCCATAATCCTGGAATTGATTACATTATTCCAGCTGTGCAGGAGGCAAAGCCATCTGCATGGGCATTGAGGGAGCTTGCCCCCAAAGTAAAATAAGCCACATCAAAAGCAAGACCTTTGCTTTCTTTTCACTAAATTCCCTCTCAGGGCACTGACCTCTGACCATTTGACACAAATTCATGTAAATGTTAATGTCCACAGAAGGAAGTGGCTTCAAAAAATATGAAATGTGTGTTTCTTTCTCATCTCAGCCCTCAAATGTTCTAAAATAGTTGTGTATCTTTGGTGTGCATTTTGCTCATATAAACTGCTTCTTTTAATCTAGGAGTGTAAGTTGCCAATTTAGAAATTTTTTTTTGCTTTAAAGAATTTGTTCTGCATGACCTGCCACAAGGACACATTTTAATACAAGATCTCTTCTCAAGTCACATTCTTCTCCCTATCTTACTTTAGCAAAAGATAGTAAAGCCGGATGATAGAAGATAACTGAGCCAGTATCCTCACAAGAACCAGAAAAAAAAAACAACATGAAAACAAAAAGTTGGACTCTGTGATAATTCTGCATGTTCTGATTGTGACTATATCACAATTATAAGAAGCACATACAAAGTGAATGAACCAAAACTAATTTTTTTCTAACTTCACAAAAAGAAACAAATCTAATAAAAACTATGTTTATTAAATAGAATATTGGACAGCATCAAAGGATACAGCTCTTTAAATTTGTTTCAATCAAATTAAACTTCTTCAGGACATTATAACTGATCCTGAGGCTCAATCAATCAAAAATAGGTATATTAGAGCTTTCACTGAGTCACTACCTTCCCATGTTCTGTTGAACACTCTACAAGAAATATTTCAATCTTCTGGATCATTCAAAATGTTAAGGAGCAAGTGAGCATGAAATGTGTGCATCATCATAGTGGCCCACCTTCATTTTTTTTCTGTTTGCAAGATCATTTATATCAAAGTTTCTAAATTCTCAAGATGCCTGGCAGATTCTGTGTTTCAATATTTGAAAAACCTACTTTTCAGAATGGTAAAAACAAATTAAAGTTTTTCACAATTTGTTTGTGAAGACAAAGCAGAGGTGCAGGCTACTGACCAATTATGTTCAAGTTTAATACAGAAATACACAATTTTTTTGAATGAGGCATCTTGCTTATCTACTGTTTTAGAAAAACTATCAACAATTAACAGTCTATAATTCTTCAGATGATGCAAAATGATTTTCAAATGTTTCTTAAGTTCCATGTTTGGTAAAACTTTAAGGTAAGTTTGTTAAAACTCTAAATGTTGTAAAATTGTAAACTTTACATTTGACCTACTACTCATCCCCCTTGTTCTTAAGCAAATTAGAGGCATTTTTGTTTATTATTTTGACATCTACCTGAAATGTCGTCAATATTTTCAAACTTAGGTGGGGTATAAATTGCCATACCTTATTAAAGTTTTTGAAATGGCTGTGATAGAGCTGCAGCATATTTTTTAAGAAATGGCTTTTGTTATGTTTACATAGCTATGTTACCATTTTGATCTGGATACTTGATATAGTCTAATTTGTAGCATAGGGACTTTATTTAGGTTTATCCTCTAATTAATACACAGGTCTTTTTGGTGAGTTTTTCCTCAGAAGCACCTTACAGACTTAAATATCCATCAATATTTCTGTTCTGGTTACACAATGTGTATATATAAATATATATATATATATATATATATATATATATTTTTTTTTTTTTTTTTTGTTCAATCCATTTTTGACTTCCTAACCCTTGAGATTTGGGTTGTGAGCTGTTTCCCTGCATTAGTCTGTAAAGATTTTTTTCAATTGTTTTCATTAATTTGGATTAGTTTTGTGTATATTCTTTTCTGAGTTGGTAGTGTTTTCAATCAGGCTTGATAGTAATTGGAATGGATGATGGACCCTGACATGTGCCACGATGTGTGTACTGCTATACAATGTTGGATTTATAAGGGAGAATTCACTTATTCATCAATTTGAGTATTGCTTTTTCTATTTCTTTGAAATGACCTTTTAAGCATGTGTTTGTTTATTTTTTGATAAAATGGTTTCTTGTTCTCGTGTTCTTCTTTCTTCTTTAAATTGAAAATATTAGGCATGAGCTGATCACCCGAGATTGTTATCACTGAACAAATGCTGTGACTGAAAGGTTTAACATTACATCAAAATACATATCAATGAAACCACAATGCCGATACCACATTGCACAGAAAGTTCACAAATACAAAACTAAAAATGTCGAAAATGATATTACGTTGGCAATTCAGCAGTTTCACGTGAGTAAACCAGTTTCTAAAAATCAACAGAAGCAGCTATAGCACAGTACTGCCACAATTAATAACTTATGATTTTCTCTAGAACATGTCCCAGATATGGACATCCACTTGTAAACTAGTAGTGTTCCAACAAATCAAATACACCATCAACTGCAAAAGTGTTGCAGCAAAAACACCAATACAATTGACAAGACAAGAACAATGAAGTAAATGTTTTTAATGTACCTACCTCATATAACAATTATAATAACACTCACATACCAAAAAAGGAAACACAGTGGCAGGGAAACCCAGACATATGGGTGTGTGGTTTGTATCTTAATTAACAAAGCTATTGCCCTCAGAAAGTCAATGGTAGCATATGAATCTTTATTCTACAGGATAGTATTTCTAACAATGGGTTTGTATCTCAATGGAAAAGGAAGAACTCAAGCAGACATACATATATGCATCTCATCTACTCTATTCTGTGTCCAGTCAATGACATCCACAACAGAATGGCGATCACATAGTTGTCTAAATAACATACATCACAATCATCTATGTCATGCCTCCATGCTATTTTTGGTTCTGGGCAAGCAAAGATCATTCAAGATATCTATATTCCAGAAGGAAACTAAAAATAGTATTGGGAAACCTACATCACAATGGGGTCCAGTAACAAATTTTATCAGTTTGCCATAAACATACCACTCCAACAAACACTGGGCTTAACATTGCAAATGCATTTACAACTTCCTTTTCATGCAGGAATGCTAGTACAGTCAACTGTTTCTCTTGCATTTGGAATTTTATTGATTTTCCCTACAAATTAACAGGCCTAAATGTTGCACCTTCCTCCATATGTTTTGCCTGAAATGGAAGCTGCAACCTATGCTTACAGATTTCATGACATAATCGTGCAGAGCTGTGATGTCAGAATCACACAGCACATATTTAACCACCACTGTTACATTACATGTGTGCAGGAGCTCCTATACACATTGCCAGGCCAGATTATAGGCTTTAAGTGTTTTCTGAGATATGGGACAAAACAGTAGTAACATACCAGAGTATTACACAAGTCCATATATTTTGTATAACTGCCTATAAAGATTGCTTTTAATTAAAAAGGTGCCATCCATTAACTATATTGATGCCACTCTCATATCAACTAGATTCGGTTATGTTATGATATGATATGGGATACCACTGCTAATATAGTGAAATGCACAGTACAGAAAATTGCCACATTTTAGATGACATTCTGTAACAGCTAATGTAGCCATCTTCCCTTTTACATGTAACGGTACTCATTCTTACTCCATTCATTCTTTTTACATGTAACGAAACTCATTCTTACTCCAATCATTCTTTTTACATGTAACGGTACTCATTCTTAAGTCATTCATTCTTTTTACATGCAACGATACTCATTCTTACCTCATTCATTCTTTTTACATGTAACGGTACTCATTCGTAAGTCATTCATTCTTTTTACATATAACGATACTCATTCTGACCTCAGCCATTCTTTTTACATGTAACAGTACTCATTCTTACCTCATTCATTCTTTTTACATGTAATGGTACTCATTCTTACTCCATTCATTCTTTTTACATGTAACAATACTCATTCTTACTTCATTCATTCTTTTTGCATATAACAGTACTCATTCTTACCTCATTCATTCTTTTTACATGTAACGGTACTCATTCTTACTCCATTCATTCTTTTTACATGTAACAATACTCATTCTTACTTCATTCATTCTTTTTACATATAACAGTACTCATTCTTACCTCATTCATTCTTTTTACATGTAACGGTACTCATTCTTACTCCATTCATTCTTTTTACATGTAACGATACTCATTCTTACTTTATTCATTCTTTTTACATGTAACAGTACTCATTCTTACCTCATTCATTCTTTTTAGGAATGCCTTCCATGAGGGAAAAGACGCTGCTGCTTCCAATAAAGTGGCTATAATTATGTTATCCACAATAAGACACAAGGCATTCCATGATGAGGCTGAACATAGTCAGAGGTCAGTACATGTCACATTTGTTCACCTTCTGTAGGCTCTAGAAGGTGATGGTGTGCTATTCTTTTCTGCAATTCCTTGTCAGCAGATACAGTAAGTGTAATGGCGTGACTTTTGCACTTCTCTGTGCATTTGTTGTTGCAGTCCCAATACATTTTTTGTTTTCAGGAATTTTTCACAGTTATAAGTATCAATCTACAATTAGCATTGATTTTCCCTTTGGTGATGCTACTGTAGGATAGGCACAGTGAATATTTCCTGGGACACTGTTGCTGGTACTGGGCACCATCATGTTGGTGTTAGGATCCTGAATTCCAACATTCCAAGCTTGTTCCTGGCTGTATACTGGATTAGTAGTGCAAAGAAATTATATATTTATTTCTGCATTATAATACATGTGCAAAGACTTGACCAGAATCACACAGGCTTTAGAGAAATTCCAAAATGAGATACTCATGAGTTCAGCCATCATATTGGTAGTGCCTTAGTAATCTCTGTATGTTTTACAGTGGGAATGTCTAGTATGTATTCAACAGTATTCCCTACCGCAGTAGTATGCATGTCAGCATGATGAAATAATAGTATGAAAGGCCTGAAAGAAATGTAACCTGTTATTGTGTAGTCATGTAAGCCTTTCAAGTTTATGCACATAGAAGTCACAATTTTCTTTATAATTAAATACCCTCACATCCTAGTATATCCTTCACAATCTGTGGTTGCATGCCATCACATTTTGTAACATTTTTCACATGCTGTAGTTGCATGCCATCACATTCTGTAACATTTTTCACATGTTGTGGTTGCATGACATCACATTCTGACACATTCTTCACATGCTTTGTTAGCATGCCATCACATTCCATAACATTCTTCATGCAATGTAGTTGCATGCCATCATATTCATGCACAACCTTCATTTGCTGGGGTTGCATGCAGTCACATTCTGGTGCATCCTTCACATGATGTAGTTGCATGTCATCACATTCTCATTTATCCTACGCTATTTTGACAAGTTTCATATCCTGCGGTTGCATGCCATTATATTCTGATATGTGTCTTGTGCTGATCTGACCTGTTTCATGTACTGTAATTTCATGCCATCTTATTGTGGCACATCCTTCACATGCTGTTTTTGCATGCCACCACATTCTGGCACCTCCTTTCATGTGTTTTGCATGCTACTACATTCTGGCACATCCTTTGGTGGTGTTTTTGCATACTATCACATTCTGAAACATCATTTGGTGCTGCAGTTGCTTGCAATTACATACTGGCACATCCTTCATGTGCTTTTTAATTGCATGCATCATGCTCCCACAGTTGTATCAGTCCCTCCACAATTACAAACTATTACTATGAAACTCCACTGTACATGTGTCAAACACAATGATTGTTTGTAGATCCTGTAGGATATAGCACTCAATATTTTGTCTACACTTTTTTTTTTTTAGGCAGCAGATATGTTAGTAGACAATTATGAACTGGAGGTAATGGAACAGCAGCAGACATTTTAAATCCTTTCTGCACCATCAGGTGCATGATGAAGACAATAGTGATGCAGTGGACACTGAATCACAGCAAATGCTCACAAAAAAAGAAAACTACCTCTGAAGAAAGAACCAGTAAAAGTATATCACCTCACTGACTTTTATTTTGTAAAATATTCCACAGAGGAAAACACAATCCACAATGGTTAAGCACTTTCATCCTTTTAAAATGGATAATATTTCATCAGAACCAGTAAGATTAGATGGAGAAGCAATTTATAAGTTCTCTGTTCACCAAAAATGGCATCTTTCAAGGCATACAACTGTACAATTGATTCTCTAAGACTGGAAAAAACAGACAATAACGCTACATTATAAAAACACAAGAATACCTAAATAATTCAATTAACTTCTCCATTCATTAAAATTTTAAAAATATTAAAAGAGAAATGGGCAAATAAATAAAATATCAATAGAATACAGTGGATAAAAGTTATGGTCCTAAAAAACATTTTATAACAGCTACAACCCTATCAAAATCAATGAATAGTAATATTTGTCATAATAAAAAAATATATTAGTCCACCACAGTTTGGCCGCTTATAATTTATGCACGAGAACAATGGGCACATGCTCATTCAATCCAGGAAAGCAACTTCAATTACCAAAACAACTCCTTGTACTCTAGTCTATTTTCCAATCCCCCCACCCTGGTCAAGGAAGACAGTCTCCAATATGGCAACATTGAACTCCCTAAATTTTTTTACGCACTACTGAATGTTTAAAAAGACATTCTTCTCATTGTTTTTCCCTAAGTCATTGCAGTATTCATAATTTCTTTACATAATATCCTTTTAGTCTTTCCAATATACAAACTAGGAAACATGGATCATATGACAATGTACAGTAGCCCTTCACTACTGCAGTCAACTAAATAAAGAAATACAACTACCATTCCAACACTCAAAATCTATACTGGTGCCTGTATAACTTTAAGAACATTGATTACAAGCACTGCATTTACGTGTTCCTTTCTTAGAGCTAACAATGTTACCATATCTAGAACTGCCATATTCCCCTTTATGTTTCACACTGTAGGCCGCTTTCTATATAAACTGGTGCCTGCCCCCACAATTTTGTATACTACAACATTAGCTTTAAAAATTACCTAGTTGTCTTTGATGATATCTTTCACTGTTTTACTTTCAGAGCTGCATTGAATAACCATAGGTCTTCTGTATGGTTTGGCCAAACTGAACTGAGCTCTGTTTCTGGAGTTTTGAGTAATTTCCTTCTTTAGACATATCTCCAAAAAAATGGTTGAATTTGTATATTATTCTCCTAAGCCTAATCCCTTGGGCAATGACAAGCACCAGTTCCTTGGGGTATCGCCTACTTAAAAACAGATCTTGCATTTTTTTGGACTCTGTGTTTAAAATCATTATCCTGAGAGAACATGTGTGTCAAATGTATGAGCTGCCTTTGAGTATTCCTTTCTTTACAGAAAATGGATGGGAACTAGTAAAATATAAATAACTATTACTAAAAGTTTGTTTGTGTCTTTCAGCTTTTCCTGGTTAGGGCTCGCCACAGCGGAACTCCGGTCCGCTAATGATTGGTAGTGGAAATTTACGTACCGGGTTACCAACCCTGGTGCACAACCTTCAACGAAGGCATGCCCCATTCACGTATGCCTCCACACAGAAGACGCTCTAGCTGAAAATCGAACAGGACAACGTCTTGCTATGAGGCGACAACGCTACTGCAGCACCACCACTGCAGTAATTATTACTAAAAGTTGATTTTCTAAAAATAACTGATGAAAATCTTCCATTCAACTTATTAATTGTGATGCTCAGGTACTCAGTCTATATATATATATATATATATATATATATATATATATATATATATATATATATATATATATACACACACACACACATATATATATATATATATATATGTGTGTGTGTGTGTGTGTGTGTGTGTGTATATATATATATATATATATATATATATATATATATATGGGTCGACTACGGTTGATTGAAAACTCACTTGTTTGAAAATGAAATTACTAGGACCACTTCTCTGAAAGCTAATTTCTTTCAAACTCATTTCGTTGAAAGTTATAAATGGCCTTTTCCTCACTGCAGTGTGATCCGGGAGTTAGTATATAAAGTAAGGGGGGTGGGGGGCACAGCCCCCCACATTGGGGGATGTGGGGGGTGAGGCCCCCCACATATCTTGGTTATATATTCTCTTTTGGAAACAGTTATTCATTGCACTTGTAAGTATCACTGTGTATAGTTTCAAATGTTTATAATGTGGAGGGGGGCTATGCCTCCCTTACTTTATATACTAGCTCCAGGATCGCACTACAGTGGGGAAAAAGGCCATTTATAGCTTTCAACAAAATGAGTTTTAAAGAAATGAGTTTTCAGTGAAGTGGGCTTTCAGTGAAGTGGTCCTAGTAATTTCATTTTCAGTCAAGCGAGTTTTCAATCAACCGTAGTAGACCCATATATATATATATATATATATATATATATATATATATATATATATACTGAAAGTTCAAAATCCTGAAAGCCCAAAATCCTGAAATTCAAAATCCTGAAAACACAAAATGGACATACTGACGTCATTGTGGCTTTGCTATTGTTAGCCCTGTGGTGTTGGGTCATGCGTTGGGCTCAGGTAAGTGTGCGGTTGGTTTTATGTTAGGGTTAGGGGCAGTTTAAGTGAGTTAGGGTTAGGGCGCAGGTTAGGCATGTATGCAATAGTGACAAATATTGGGGTTAGGGCGCGGGTCAGGTGAGTGTGCGATAGTGACAGACCTTAGGGTTAGGGTTAGGGTCAGGGTCAGTTGGTAGATATTAGTGTCTTTATAGTGACATATTAGCATTATTTGTGTTTTCAGGATTTTGAGTTTCAGGATTTTGAGCTTTCAGGATTTTGAACTTTCAGTCTATAGTTTTCAGGATTTTGATTTTCAGGCTTATAGTGTTTCGGGCTTCTGATAGGGAACAATATATATATATATATATATATATATATATATATATATATATATATATATATATATATATATGGGTTCATGTCATTTGATCGACAGTTCATTTCACTGACAGTTCATTTCACTGACAGTTCATTACATCTAAAACGTTTTAGGTAATTATTATACATATATAAATATAATAATATAAAATATATATATAAAACTCCAAGATTGCACAAACATGGGGTAAGGGCAAATTTCACAACCACAGGCCACAGGATTTTTGCAGCCTCACACACCTGTCAAATATCTGCTTAGCCGACTACACCTCTCAACCTGACAAGTGGTTGACTATTTTACTAGCACTCATATATGCTTTTTTACATATACATCTCATGGTTACTTTCAGTTTGTATATGTCCCTTTGTATGTATTATGTAGCTAGATAGTAGTTGAAAAAAGTCCATTACCAGCCCAATTAACAAGCTGCAAACAAAAAACAAACAAATTATTTCAGCTTACATGAAATAAGATAGTTGTCTATATTTAGGACACTGATAACGTATCTGATGCAAACATATACATTAGCACTGGTGAGTGTACTCTTTGCTGGATATTGCTTATGATATGACCTAGCAGGACAGCTTGCTTAGACAAGAGAATAATGGAGCAGCTAAGGCCTGTAGGAGACATTACACTCCAATGAAAGAGGCATCTTTTTCAATGTTCGTCTTCATAAAGGCAAAGGCATTCAGTAGTGTATGGTCAATGAAAAAGTCTCTTTTTTATTATGGAAAAACTGACGCTAGGGGTGGGGTGATTTGCATTTGCTTTCAACTGATGAGAATTACATGGCCAACTGAACTGGCACTCTGTGACCCTTGGCCCTTAATGGCGCCATGACATCTGAGCTGAAGGACACAAGATTAAAACAATGAATATGTAGTTTAATGTATTTAATATTCAGGTAATGATGTTAGTGTGTGGCATTTTACATTATTTTGTGCATGTGACAAGCTGGAATGTTAAACCTTTAATTCATTCTCTGATGAAGTCTTGCACTAACTGATTAAAGGATAAAAAAGCTCACAGGTGAGAAATGATGGTGGGCTTTGTGCTCTTACCACAAGTTACCATCCTTTTCTTTTTATGTTTTCTGGTTACAGTTACAGAGTTAAAGTTCATTAAGTACAACTTGCTTATCTCTCTCTCTCTCTCTATAAATATCACATACAAATGTGAAGAAGGTCAATCCTTGCAAAATACAGTTAAGCAAAAGTATTCACCAAACCTTTATCAAGGCATCATAGGAGAAAAATAATATAGAGGCCTACGTTCAGGTCTATGATCATAACCGACTCGTTTATAGAGGACTACGTTCAGGTCTCTGATCATAACCAACTTGTTTATAGAGAACTACGTTCAGGTCTATGATCATAACCAGCTTGTTTATAGAGGGCTAAGTTCAGGTTTCTGATCATAACCAACTTGTTTATAGAGGACTAAGTTTAGGTTTCTGATCATAACCAACTTGTTTATAGAGGACTACGTTCAGGTCTATGATCATAACCAGCTTGTTTATAGAGGACTAAGTTCAGGTTTCTGATCATAACCAACTTGTTTATAGAGGACTACATTCAGGTTTCTGATCATAACCAACTTGTTTATAGAGGACTACGTTCAGGTCTCTGATCATAACCAACTTGTTTATATAGGACTACGTTCAGGTCTCTGATCATAACCAACTTGTTTGTCTCCAAGAAACTGAAGTAAAAAAATTGCCTTGCTAACAGTACAAATCGAAGCTCGAGAGGTGAACCTTTACATCCAATAATTCAGATAATTTTTTTCTAGAGCATAAAACTTTACCTGTTACACATACTGCTAGTTACAGGGATAGAAAAAGAAATAAAAAAGGTAGGAATCTATGGGTTTCACCGTTTTGAAAGCCATAGCGCACTTAGTGCTGTAAATTTGCCTTTGTAATAAATGGACTTTTAGTTGCTCCAATGTACAATAAGACAGACAATTACAAAAAGAAAAAAGAAAGCTGCAATACATTTAATACTGCTTGACAGATAGTGATGTGCCGCCACATATACACAAAAACACACACACATACACACACACACTAAATCTACAACACCAAAAGTCAACACACACATGACTGATACAATGAAATCATCAGTGCAAAAAACTGACAGTTGACTATGTCAAAAACACTGAAATTGATAAACATTGTTTTTCATTACATATAAACAATCCTGTCAACATAATTGCAAATAAATAAATAGAATGCATTTTTGTAGGGGGCAATCCCCACCCTGAAATTCTAAATACCAAATCCATGGTCAAACCAGCTTGAGAAAGTGAGAAATCTCCCCAAATCTGAATCACTGCTGGTACACACACAGACCATCACAATGGTAATGATTTCCACCAGCAGCATAGCTAACGCAGGGTGAAAGGGGCAACTTCCCTGTGCCCAAAGTGTTTAGGGATGTGGTCCACTGATTGTGATATCTAATGCAATATCAATTTTGAAAAGCTAAGCAAAAACAAGTGTCTTTATCTTCAATTCTATTCTCTTTGACTCTTACAAAGGTTGCCTAAAATGGATCTAATGCACAACCCTTTCAGATGGTTTAAAATATATCTATATAATTGACAGCAAGCAGTAAAATGGTCCAAAGCAGTTTTTACATTTATAAATAATAATATAGGTGTTCAACAAGGCTCAAGACAAGGAACAATTCTGTTCAGTATCTTTAAATAAAGTATCTGTTCAGTATCTTTAAAGAAGTTTTTTGTTTTTTTTTTGTTTTTTTTTCAGATTTGTGCTTTCATCTTATAAACTTTATCAGATCAGATTTTTTAAGTAGCTCTACACATTCACTAAAATATTTTTATTTTTTCTCATTTGTTTTTGCTCATCCAGGATGAGTATTATCTGCCTTGACTCACCACTGGGTCCTGCTACCACTGTTTACATTTTAACTTGGAGCATTTTTCCCCGGGCCGCCGCTGAAAATTGGCTCCATTCCAGGTCGGACTTTCCCGGTTAACAAATGTTAAATAAATAATAAATAAAATAAATTGTATCTTTCTCACTCCTTTTTCTTCCTCTTTCCCTTTACTGACTGAAAACCAGGCATTTGTTACATCTATGATTTTGAACACCTTGCCTTTCTTACTTTAAGTAGCACTCATCTGCAAGGTAAGTGAGGCTGCTCCTGGCTGCTCATTGTAAGGAATATGGCCAAAAGACCATTGTTATCCATCACAGTGGAGGTAAATACTGCAGAGTGTAGTGGTCAGGAATATCTATACAGATATGGGTCAGGGGAATAACACTAGTCACAAGGAATATCTTTACAGATGTGGTCTAAGGGAACACTAGACATAGGGAAAACTTTAATAAAATAAAAGTTCGGAGAACCACTAGTCACCCTGGATACTATAAGCATTGCACCTTAAAGGTACTAAAAGGGATTCTAACCTTGTACACTCCTACTTTATGCAAAGGATATTAATCTTATGTGCCAGCACTGGCCACTAGGAGTTTGAAGTTGAAAAAAATTAAGTAAGACCATAATATATACAGAAACTACAAACAGGGAGAAAAGGCTTTAAACCCTGCAACCTTGCCAGAGGAAACCACAGAATTAACCTGTTTCTAAACTGATAAGTTTGTACAGCATATTTTATTTTTAAAATATAATGAGAATTTCAGACATTATTCAATGCTTCCAAACAGGTCCTGAACTATGAAGGAAAGTGAACTTGAGACATACATCTTAGCCTTGTAGTGCAAGGCTTCAAGACAAAGTCAAAAGTAATGGTAGGACAAATTTATGGGTGGCTTTTAAGTATTAGGCCTACAAGTTTAGAAACTCACTGGTACAATAGCTGTTGTACTACCAAACATTTACTGGAGGCTATGAAGTATGAAACACTAATGTCTGAAATTAATGACATGCTTTATTCATCTGTGAATTACTGGGCAGGGAAAAAGACGACAATTGTCATGTTCTGACATCTGAGGGTATATAGTACATGTCATGTTTGTGTTTTACTGTGTGTCTGGTGTGGAAGAGTGACTGAGGGGGGGTGTCTGTGCTAACACAATGTACATGCCACTGTTACCACCGCAGGAAAGAGAGGATCTGCACTCATGATAGAGAACAGTGAGTAACCAACTTCATTTATTCTAATCTCATCAACAGCAGATAATCATATATATGATGCCTCAGCATAGGACATCCCTCACTGCCTTAAGCTCTATCTACTTTTTATTGTTATCAACTGACCCCACACCCACCCTTTACTGGTAGGCCTTCTTTATGAACAGCTGAAATAATATTACCATTAGAGGTTCAATATGATGTGTTATTATTATTATTAAGTCATGAAACTATGCAAAATCTGGTAAGCAGTTCATTCTTTTGAAAATATTAGGCTTCCACAGTTCTGACAATTGGATGCAGTGTTTTGAGGTAATTTTCTTCATTGTCAAAAAAAATTTTTCTGCTCCCTCACCCAACTGCAATAATATGTCTGTATACCCCCTCTCAATGCTTTCTGTTTATGTGCCAAAGAGTTTACATTACTATGGCCTTATTTTCCAAAACTAGAGGTTGATTGGTATTTTGTAGTAGGCCCTCAGAGGATTTCTAAAAACATTCATCACCTCATTCCTTTGGCAAATAGTCTTCTTTCATCTCCCAACCTTCCTGTCACTTTTGGGCCTCCTTCCAATTCCTTGGCCAAGTACAATAACTTGCCATTGCGATTGACAGCCAAGGATGCCCATTTTTTTTAAATAATCATTCATTCTATCTGTACCACTTGGATCTTTACTGTGGGCCCATACTACACATCATTTATCCATTTCCACTTCTGTTTCACAGCTGTATTCTTAGTGATCCTTCTGGTCCCTTATATGCCTTGCTGACTTGTCTCCGTCTGTCTTTGTAACTCCTGCTGCTAACTGCTAATTTTCCCATCTACCAGTATATCTGTGCTGTCATGCTGCTTCTTAGCCAAAAGAATACACACTTAGCAACTCAGCAGTATTCAGTTGTTGCATTAGCATGGATATACTGAAGGATATGAAGTGCAAAACTCTAATGTATGGCATTAATAACTGACTGTAATCCATGAGTTACAGGGCAAGCAAAAAGGAGACCACTGTGCCTGCACATTAATTTTCTTTGTCTTGTATAAAACAGAAAAAAAAATCAATTCCCATCTTAAAATCATTATCATAGTAAAATTAATGTCTTCTGCCCTGTATTTGTGCATACTCTGCTATCTGCTGTCCTTCCTTCACCCATAGAGTTTTACATTTATGATGTCTTACATGCACTACGCTGGGGCTAAAGCACTGTTCAAGCAGTGAGTCCCATCCAACCATGTGCACACAAATGATTTTAATTTTAAAAGTTTGTTAAGCAAGTTAATATATGCATGCTATCAAACTTCAGAATTATTGCTTTGTTCAGTCCAGTGTAGATCATCATGAGTATTCTATCTAGATAGCACATGCATATAAGTTACTGAGCACGTGCAAGATCAGTGCTATTATGTACAGAGTGAGTGCAGACATGAATGGAGATGCACATGCGAGTGTGTTTGAAGTAATAAGTCAGTCAGTTAGCTTATGAAGTTCAAAGTATATGTTCCAGTTACAACTCCTGATGTGTTTATGTACAATAAATGACTTGAAGGAATACCCAGCCTCAGTGTCTCATTTGATACGAGACATGTGACAGTATGTACTACTTCATAATTTCTCTCTCTGTTTTTGTCTCTTTCCCCTCATCTTCTACATATTACTACATTCCAACAATAATGCAACCAGAAATTGATGTGGGCCATTATGGGCCTTCTCATTCCTCTCAAAATGTTTGTTTTTTCCCCCTTTGGGACAAGAGGGCAACAGCAACCAAAAACATGATTTTCCCATTAGCTGGCAGATAGTAAACTTACTTTTGTATATTAAATTGTAAGGCTAAAAGGACCAGCAGCCAAGAATACTTCTGATCTGTCTTTGGCTTAGTCTGATTGAGGCCTTCTGCTTCCTTTTACTACTAGCAGTTGCCTGATGTTCTTCACTGCTCTGAAAGGTTTGATACTACTTTGCTCTTCAGGTTTAAACTGATTTTTCCTGTGCTTAAAAACTTGAAAAACCTCAACGACACCCATTGCTTGGCATTTTGGAGGACATCCAGCCTTCCCCATTTGAGACAGATATAAAGTTATGGGAGATATGGCAAGGCTTAGCTCTAGAACTGGGAATGAGCTCATTCCTTTATTCATTTTTAGGGTGTGCAGCCAAGAAGCAGGTCAGTAGACTACCTGTTTTAGCTACCACAAAATAGAATAAAACTCAGCTTATCTGCAAAACGTATGTAATAATGCATTTTCCTTGAGTGAAAACAAGCATTCTTGATTTATTTAGTGATGGTATCCATGTCTCTATGAAACCTTAAAATATGTTTTTGGTATCCCCATGCAACACACCTGAAAATAAGCTTGTCCAGCCACCTGTTGTTCACCTCCAGGTCCTCAAAGCCAGCTGTTCCCCTGAACCTACTTTAATAATCAAAGCTGGTAAGGAGAATATTTATTGTATCACCTGTACAGCCCACTGCAGTAGTTTGGGTATCTATAGGACTATCACTAACATGGTCAGGTGTCAGCTCTCAATACTCAGAATGAGCTCTGTGGAATAACACCCTATTGCTGCAGAAACTATTATACCTAACTCTTAGCTCTTGCAAATCTTTCAGGGTAAGTTATATACTGTACAAAGCCCTACAAGTCAGTGTGTGATGCAATGAAAAAAATGTTTCACTATTGTGTTCCTACATACTTCCTCTACATTACTGGAAGGTTGTGTGAGGCTTCTAAGGTACTTCTAGAAAGTGGGAGCTGTTGCTTTTCATCACTGGCCATATTAGAGAGAGAACTTCTACAGCACTGACCATCTTACAGAGAAAACTTCTACATCAGATTTTAGATTACCAATATACTTCGGGCTGGATTCATAAAGGTTACCAGAAAGTGCACACTTTCTGAATTCAGAAATAGCCCTACAACAATGCTTGTGCTGTCTATTCACTCAGAAAGGTTACATTACGTGCAGTATTAGTGTACACTTTGAGGTAACCTTTAAGTTTTAAGAGCAGTTTAAAGAGGTTTTCTTCTAAACAGTTTTAATTTTGCAAACTGTAGAGATTTATATAATTTAAAATATCTCTTTCAGTGATGGCATGTTTTGGTGATATTTCACATTTGTTCCATTGTCTGGTATGTTAGTAATCACTTTTTTAATAATAAAATATAGGTTCTTAGGTTCATAGGCAAGTACTAGGCTATCTGCCCGAGGGCATCTGTAAGGCTAGCCAGAATGTGTTGGCTTTTGCTGCCCCCTTAGATTAGTTCCCTGTGCCTCTGTCCAGCAGAGCCATTAGTTCCCTGTGCCTCTGTCCAGCAGAACCACTGAAGTGATCCCCAGGGTAAATTTTCTGTTTCCCATCCACTCGACAAGGTTTCTCTTGAAGAGTGTTAGTGAGGAGTTCTGCTTAATGTAGATTGGAATCATGTTCCAAAGCATGGGGAGTCTCTGGGACAGGAATCTATCCCTCCAGCATGTCTTATTTATCATTGTGGTGAGGTTTAGATCCCTAGAGAGTGTGGCTCTTGGGGATTTGCTTTTTTTTAGGTGGAGCATGTCCATCAATTCTGGGTTGGACATGGCCTTGTATGTCAGGCAGAGATCACCTCTGAGTAAGCGGTATGCAACCAAGTACAGCTGGAGTTTCTTCAGTCAGGCTGCATAGGGCATCTGTTTGAGGCCAGTAATCCTCTTGGTGAGGTACTTCTGTGGTCTTTCCAGCTGTTGCAAGTGTCTTGTAAGGTACATCCCAAATGGGGCGTTGTACTCTATGATTTGTTTTCACTCCATACATGAAGTTTAAAAGCAAAGCATCCTGGGAAACATGTTATGCAAATCATCTACACAGCTTCATTTGGTATAACTCAAGAATAAAGGTCAGCAGTCTTCTTATAGCCTCATTTTCTTTGACTGACCCAGATGCAACAGTTAAAACTTTAACCCAAATCCAGCCTGAAATAAAAGACGAGCATTCTTCCCTCTTATTAAAAGCTAGCACAAAACACAAAAAACATATCAGATGACCTCCATAATAAAGCACCTCATAAAACTGAGACAAAGCATGGCAAAAGTAGAAACTAAACTCATGCTGAAACAACATTTACCTTCACAACACTATGCAACTTCAGCAAGCAAGCCATCTGCAGACAAACACCTCTTGAATGAAGTCAACCCGCTCACCAGCTGGCAAGCCCTTACTCACACAAAATCTCTAACCTCATCATCTGTGGCAGTATCAACTATCTATCTCTGACTTTTTCATAAAATTCAATAATCCCCCAAAGTAAACAGCAACCTATACATCAACAACCAAGAAATAGCATCCTCCATGTATCCCCACATTCTATTTCAAACATGTTCATCCCAAGTAAGTTGCAACACAATGTCCCTAATAGACACTCCCCCAACCCATGACAATCTCAACCTTTGGTATAGCCACACTGTAGACACAATCCTTCTCTACTACCCACACACATTTTCAACTTTTGTCTCCCCAGAAACATAATTCCTCACATATGGAAGGGTGTTGTAACTAAACCACTACTAAAACAAACTTTCACTACAACTTCCCACATCTAGCCTATCTCTACTTTCCCCACTCCAGGCAAAATATCAGGGAAAAAAATCCTATGTGATCAGCTATCCAAATAGCTATCCAAATGCATTCATCAATGTCATTTACTCTCACTAAAACAACATAGATTCTGGCTTGGGCACAGTATCCATTATGAGTGCTCTACACACACTAACCAATGACACAACATAATACAGTCAGCAGCAACATCACCTGTGCTTTATTCATAGACCTAAGTAAAGTATTTGACTTAACAGATCATCACAATCCTGCAATCAAACTTCTAGAAATTGGAATATGTTCATAATTTCTACAAAGTTTCATAAACTTATCAGTCTCTTAAAAGTAGAAAATGGAAACTCAATCTCAGATGAAGTCACTTTATGAAGAGATGTCCCACAAGTATCCATTTTGTCCCCTTTACTATTTTCTGTATTTGTAATTAAGCTACAATATGACTTTCCACATCTATGTTTGATACTACATGGTCATCTGTTGTAATAGTCAACAACGTAATGAAATCCAATCACTACTTCAGTCAGATTTACTGTCCCCCCAACCAATGGATAATAAACCATAAACTCATTTTCAACTCCTTAAAAAAAACAAATCCATTATTTAGAACTCCTCAAAAGTTCACAAACATCAGCAAAGAAACCGTCTCTTCCTTCAAATGTCTTGAAATGTGATTAAAGCAACTTCACACCACAGAGAAAACCAGGAAGAAAGCAACTCTTTCCCCTTCTGGGCCAACAAAATATTTCCATATCTTGCAATCCCAGCTACATCTACAATAGGCAAAGAAGTCCTCCTGGCCCAGCTAGAATATCACCTAGTCATTGCAGGTGTCTCCCTCTCCTCACCCTCAGAAAGAAAAAGAGAGAGAGAGAGAGAAAAGCACTAAGACCCTCCAAACCCTCAGCAAAAAAAAAAAAAAAAATGTTGCTTTATCATGAAATCCCTTGGGGATCCGTACTGATCACCGAATGAAATTTTCACCCAATCACTAATGGCCGGGCATATCTACGCGAAAGTGCTTTTCACCAAAGAAGCACTTTTGCATAAGTATGCCTGTTGCGGAGATCGTACTATGGTGCAGATAAGGGAAAATTCCCTTTTCCGCACTGTAGTGCGATCTCGGAGTGAGAATATTAAAGTGCAGGTGTGAGGGGCTTGTCTCCCTGAAAAACGTTAATTTAATTTTTTTTTGTTTTGTTTTGTTTAACACATTTTAGCCAAAGCACTTTCGCTAAAGTGTGTTCAGTGATAGTGGATTCGGACTGTTGAACTTTCATTCAACAGTCCTAGATCCATCCCTTGAAGGTGAATACCACTGCCTTACTCTATCCAAAGCCAAATGGCTCTCTGTTTCTCTGTACAACAAAAAGCAGCTGACCCAAAAAATTTAAAGTTACATAGCTTGAAAATGTCATCCCCTCACAACCAAACTAATAGAAAAAAATCAACTCCTTACAACCTGAGAAGTTACTCTCAGACAGTTCTCCTTGTTCTCACACATTCAACCAGGCTTCATTATACCCGGTGCTTCTTCTCCATCGTGGGACCCAGTCTTTTGGCATTCCCTCCCTTTGTCTTAAAGGAATTGCCCTGCTATCCCACATGCATAAACCATCTAACAAATTACCTACTCATGCAGGCCAATGCTCCTGCACCAAAAAAGGGGCACATTATCCTAGACCTTCATCCTTATGACTCTATTCTGTAACAAGTGTAACCTCTCCATATTTATAATCCAAGGAACAATCAATCTGTATTTTTGTAAATATATTGTAAATACCTAACTTATCCAAATGTTTTTCTCTCACTGTTATAGCAATTGTTAATCTCTGCTCACTGCTGTACATGTAATGTTTTATTCACTGTGTTTTATTCTTGGTATGTTACAGGCTGTGCTTGTATTATTCACTAATGTTAATTGCTGTGCTACTATATCCACTGTGATGTAATCACCCAGGCTATGCCTGAAAATGGTCACTTTGATCACTGCGTTATTGCAGTAAGCAAATATAAATGGATGATAAAAAAAATAAAATATTTATCTACTTATTTTGACATTTGTTAATCGCGATAAGTCGGTCTGGGTGTGAGCACTTTTTCGGCAGAGGCCTGGGGAGAAAAGTTCAAGCAAAACAACAAGAATAATAAACAATAAAAGATAAAAATATAAAAATAATGACAATAATGTTTAAAAATGTCCATAATTAACAAACAAAGACAGATTAAACATAGTGATGTTAAAAACATGGTGTGAATATGCATACAAGAATATGAAGAGAGGGAAATTTATCAGGGAGAACTGCACTGTTTAGTAATAAATTGAAACAACGGAAAAGGTTTCAAGGGAAAGCTAAGTGATCTGCAGAACTGTTGTACAAGCAGGATAGGATAGGAGTTGAGGAGAAGGAAACAAGGATGTAGGTGGTGGAAAAGGAGAAAAGAAGGATGTGAGTAAAGGGAAAGAGTGTAGGGACATGGAAGTGAAAGGATGACTTGCTGGGGATGGGAGGGGAGATAGTGGAAGATTAGGAGTCAGTACAGGGAAGAGTATAGCATCGAAGTGTGATAGTGGGTAGAGAAGGGGGGGTCAGGGAGTGGAAATTAGAGGTGGAGTTAGAGAACTGAAGTAGGTGGGTGGGAGTTTAGGAGGTTCTAAGATAGAGGCAAAGCCAGGAGTTAAGGAGTTTTTCTCGTAAGGCTTTCTTGAAGCCAAGTCTGTTTGGTATGGATCGGATGGTTGGAGGTATTTTGTTCCAGGCTAGAGCAACAGTATAATTGTATGAAGAATGACCTATGGATTTTTTAGGCTTGTAGATTTCTAACAGAACTTGGTCAGAGCAATGGAGTGAGTGGTTGGGTGTATAGGAAGTGAGGAGGGGAGCAATGGAAGGACAGGAAGTAGGTTTATTTATTATGAAGCGACAGAGGAGAAGTTGTGAGAGGAGGAGATGGTGAGGTAGTTCAAGCCAGTTGAGGATTTTTAGAGATGTACAGTGGTGTGAGTTACAAGGTTGGTTAGCAGCAAATCTAGCAATTTTGTTCTAGCAGAGCTCTAGTTTTGTTTTAAGGGTAGATTGTAGATTAGTTAAGATAGGACAGGCATACAGTAGGGTGGGGAGAGGTTAAGCATTGTTAGGGTAAGTTTAGTATTACTTTTGGACATGTAGGTCAAATTTTAGTTGATCATGCCCAAGAGTTTAGAGTGTGTCATTTCTTCTGTTGGGGTGTTGTCAAGAGAAGTAATGGTAAACGATTATTTATGGTGTGATAGAGACTTTGGATGGAGTAGAAGCAGTTTTTTTTGCGGGGGGGGGTGAGTATAAGTTGTTTTTTGTTTAGCCAGCTTTCTATTGCATTAAAGGATTTTAGAGTAAGAGTTTGCAGGCGTTGGAGATTATCAGAGGAGCAGATGATGGTTGTATCATCAGCCTATTGGGTAAGGAAGAGGGAGAGCAGGATTTATGAAGATAGTTGGTGAAGATGTTAAAAGTATCGGCCCAAGAATGAAGCCTTGAGCTACACCCATGTTAATGGGAGGTTCAGAAGAAGGGCAGATACAAGGTTATGGCTTTCTCTAGCTTTAATAATGGTGTGCTTGAAGGAAAGTAGCAGTTGTGCTGTGGTTGGGGTAAAAGCCATGTTGGGTTGATGCGAGTAGATTTCTGTTTAGGAGATATTTTAGAAGTTGTTTGTAAATGCATTTTTTGAGTATCTTAGAGAGAAGAGGCAGAATAGCAATGGGCCTAAAGTTGGCGAGTTCTATAGATTGTCCACCTTTGCGAACTGGAACGATGTAAAACTGTTTCCAGACAGAAGGGACTAATGATTCTTGAAGAGGTCTGTTAATTATGATGGAAACAGGAAAGGCAATTGAGTTAGCAGCGAGTGTGAGCAATTCAGGAGGGACATTATCCGCTGGAGTAGGGCAAGGTGTAAAAGTTTGGTGAGGAGAGATTTTATGTAGGGGGTAGGAACTTGTTTAAGAAAGAACGTGGGTATGCTGTCAGGGAGTGAAGGCGGTGGTGTGGGGTAAGGGTTGGCGAAGTTTTGCATTGATTTGGTGATGGAATCAATGAAGTGGGAATTGAACAGAGTGGCAGTTTCAGAGGGAGAGAGGTTTGGGAATGGGTTTGGCATCCCTGGAGACCCAGGGTTCAGGAGTTTATTTATGGCATTCCAGAATTTTTGGGGTTGTTTTGATGGAGTGTTTGAGGTTGCACATAAAAGTTGTTTGTATCAAAATTGACTTGTTTTTTTTGTATGCTTACGGAGTTGACTTGTTTTTTTGTATGCTTACGGAGTTGTTTATAGGTTTGAAGGTGATTGAGGCATTTGGATTTAAGCCAGATTTTCCAAGCTGTGTCCCTGTTGTGCATAAGGATTTGGGTAGAATGGGAGAATCATGGTGCATGGCAAGCTTTGACTCTCTTTTCCCTAAGAAGAACAAGGAAGTTAAGAGTATCCAGGAAAATGCAGTTAAAGTTCAGAAATGCATCCTCTGGTGGTTGGCTTCTGAGGAAGGACCAGTTTGTAGAGCTAAGTATATTATTGTGCTCTTCTGTGTTGAACTTTGAAAGATTGTGGAATTCTATGTATTTGTGTTGTCTGATGGAATGTAAGGAAAGTCTTTGTACAGAGACAGGGGGGTGGTCATTGATAGTGCCGGGGAGTGTTTTAGGGTTGTGATATAAGCTGTGATTAGAAACAAGGATCCAATCAAGGATGGTACCTGTGTTGGCGGATTTATTGTAGTTGATGCAGGTGGAAATTAGTTGAGTGAATCCATGGAGATTTAGGGTAGATGTAGGGTAGTCAGTGGTCAGGGTTTGCTAATTGATATGGACATTGCCTAAGTTGATAGTTTCATCGGAGATATTATTGGAGATGAAGGACAGTATATATTCTATAGCAGGGATATTATTCCCAGGGAGAATATAGATACCAATGACACAAAGTGATTTTTAGTTGTTTAGTTTGCAGCTGACTAGTGTTAGTTTTGCAGGGAGAAAGTTGGGGAGAGATATAACTAGTGGTGTGATGTTGAGATGGTTAGAGTAAAGTATAGCTACTCTCCCAGCTTTTTTATGAAGTTTATTTGTGCAGATGATGTTGTAACCTGGTGGTAAAATTTCAGTGTCTGGGATATGGGGTTTGAGCTAGGTTTCTGTAAGTACTACTATATCGGGTAATTGGTGGGCAATCCAAGCATGAAATTTGGAGATTTTGTTAAGGAGACCACACATATTTATAGATAACATAGTAAGACTCTTGGTGGATGGTCTTGAAATATAGTTATTAGGGGGTAAGGAGTTGGGGTCAAGATGGAGGAGGGTGTTGGGGCCAGGGTAGGGTGTATGTCTCCACACAGTAAGATATTTTTGGAGAAAATACATAGTGAGTGGAATTTAAATTTACTAGTAAGGTGTTTGAACTTAGTTTTGTGTGGAAGGGGGTTGATGATGAGTTTGAGTTTGTCCTTGGAAATGGTGGGTAAGTTATGCAAATAAGGTGTTAATAAGATATTGTAGGGTTCATCAGTATTATAACGTGGGTGAGTAAGGGTAGTTTTGTAACAAGTAAGGAGAGATATTAGGAGAAGTGAAGGCATAAGGAGATATACAGAGATCATGTTTAGGATAGAAGGAAGGAGTTGAAGGGATGAAGGAAAGGAGGCAAGGGAGATAGGCAATGGGAGGAGAAAGAATAAGGCTTGAAATCAGTAGAGAAAGTGGAGGGGGAAGTGAGAGAGGGAGAAGGAATAAAAAGGATTTGTAGAGGAAAAAGAGAGGAATGGGAAGGTTGTGTGAGAGAACAAGTGGTGAATGAAGATGAAGTGGGATAGAGTAAGGAGTACTGAGGGGAAGAGGTGTGGTGAGCAGGAGGAGCTAGGGTATGACAGTGAGATTTGTGGGCAGGAAGTAGGGTTGCCACCTGTCCCACTTTGCGAGGGACAGTCTCTCTTTGGGCAGTTGTGTCCTGCAGAAAAATTGAAAAATGGAAAATGTCTTGATATTTTAGGACAAAATGATTTCCTATATTTCATGTAATAGTTGCATAAAACAGCTGTTCTGTATCCAAATGCTGCAAGAATAAGCCTTTATTTAGGCAAAAAAGTGAAGTTCTGTCTTTCGTACTGACAGTTGGTATGTTTCGCCCTGCAAAATCTGATGTTTGTACCAAAAATGTCCCACTTTGGGCATTTGAAAAGGTGGTAACCCTAGCAGGAAGTGAAGGAGCTAATTATGATGTGATTGTGAGAGTATAAATGTAGACACAGTGGGGTGAGTGAGAACTGAGGGTAGGCTAGGGGAGTGAAATGAAGCCTGAGCATAGCAATGGCAGAATGGACTGGACTAAAGTGAAGAGTGTAAAGGTGACAGTCAAGGTAAGAAAATATGGGAGGACTTTGATATAATTTAAGGGGAGATGGAGGAATGAGACAGTGACTGTTCAATAGAAAATTGTGATGCAGCCAGAGGGATAGTAGTAAAGGTAAAAGCTGGGAGAAAAATGAGACAGAAAAGTTCAGAAAGGGTAAAGGAAGAAAAAAAAATGGAGTAAAAGGTGTGTGTCAGGTCTACTAAAGTTTCTGCTGAGGACTTAAACAGGAGTTTTGTTTCAGGGAGAAAGTTTGAACACAGTATCACACAACAACCAATGGGTGAGCAGATTTCCTATTACTACAAAAGATACCTTGGGGCTGAGGGAGTGCAGATGTGATTTATCCCTTAGCAGTGTGCACACCAAGGAGAGTTTAACATAGTATATAAGCAGTATGAAATGCAATAACACAGGTAGGCAGTGATGAATTAGTCTGGTGTGCTTTAACTCATGCATTCCAGTGGAGCTCAGGAAGTTTGCAGTGTAACTTCCAATGGGCGGAGCCTAAGCGTTTTGACAGAATCAAATGATGTCCTCACATTTCAAACAAATGTTTACATCTCCGGAACCATAGGGGTTATGAAAGAAGGATAAATGGCAAACCCTTCAGCACAAATATATTTATAGTGGTAGTATTCTTAAGGTTCTAGGTCTTAAACTGAATTTTGTAACTCACAGTAAATGCAGTAACTATTACATTTGTAATGTTTTGCAAACAATTTACAATATCTCAGCACCACTAACTCATACTGTCAGCAGTATTTTATTAATTTAGCTGAGAGCTTTCATATAAGCTAGGGAGTTCTGTCTGTGTTACTTGGTTGTTGAGATATTTAGAAAAATGTGGCAATTATATCTATATAAATTCATGTCATGAAAACAATTCATATCTCTTTGCCTACACTAGACAGTGGTCAAATATTAATGCAGTTAAGTTTGGCATTATTTAAGCTTTAAGGTGAAATATTTTAAAACCTTGTACACAGCATGGTGTTGGAATTATTGATGCAAATATGAACAAGCAATATTTGACACTTAGAGGCATGCAGATGCACCTGGAGGTATCACTCAAATGTAATGAGTTAATTATGTTCAGTAAAGGGGTCCTGTAGTTCAGGTAGCTGAAAGGGTTCAGTTATTCACGTAGCTTAATGCAAGTCAATCAGCCAGTGGTGGAATATTGGGATTATTCCATTTAGTGTGTACAGCCCCAGGGAGGGTTGATGAACTAGCTTAGGGAGGGGGAGTGATAAAACATAAAATAAACAAAATAAAGTGTATGCTAAATGTTAATCCTTATGTGGTATACCTGGGAAAAAGTGTGCTAAACAAAATGCATTTTGTATAGGTCAGTTTGTTAGCAAACTTAAGAATACATTTATGAGAATAATTACATTATGAATGAGAAATTAAGAGCTGGATACACATTATAAACATTCTATAGATACTAACAGGCATGCAGATTTCATATTTCAAATATTATATGAAGATAAGACCTCCATTAGAGGGAATTGTATGAATATTTAGATTGAGGACAAAGAATATCAGTGGCTTGTATAATGCAAACAGGCTATATTCCATTACCTTAATGATATAACGTTACCAGGCCTTTAAACCATTCACAGAATGACTGCAACTCATTGTGATGTCATAAAATAGCAGATTATACAAGCATGTGAACTATTGAATGCTTGTTTGATTTGAAGAGCTGCTGATGAACAAAAGTGCATTCACCACCATTACGTGATTTGACATTTACAGAATATATTTCAACTTTTGATGTATCTCTTGTTCATATAAATCTTAAATATCATTTGCAGTTTTAATTGTTACATATTTGCTGTTTATTAAATTGTACTGTTAACTTATTTTGTGAGGAGCAGTCATTTTTTTGAGTAATGAATAGTTATTATGTGGTATGTTATGTTTATTGTTGCAATTATAAGTTCCTATCTTTGCATTCTCCTGTGGCTAGTTGACAGCATTCTTCCAGCTGTCTCATTCTCCACTGGTGTTCCAGCTATTTAAAGGACAGTGAATTGCTCTGTTACAGTTATGAATGAAATGCAGGCTTTCCAAAAATGTGACTACACTGTCTCTCTCAACTGGTCCTTGCTTGTTTTGAGCCATTTCCAGAAGATCTTTCCATTGTTGTAATTGTGTGTGTGTCCTTTCGGAGTTTTGTTTTCAAGTTTCAGCTGTTGTTCATGTCTAAATCCATTAGCAAATGTCTGAATTTGCATGTTTAGTTGTTCCAAAATCAATTTTTTTGCTTAAACACTCCTGCAACTGTATCGTGTTTTTACATAATCCGCTTGGATCAGCTGCCAGTTATCCGCAGATGCTCAGGCTGCCATATTCCTGCATTCCTGCAAATCATTTTCATCTTCCTCAAGTGCAAATGATTTTAGTTTATTTCTACATAATCTGTAAAGCTAATGTTGAGTCCCTCATGTCTGTCTAGTAAACAAAAGTTATATAAAACATGGAGTTCTTTTTCATTTAACTTGGGCAAATGTTTGACTGCTTTTTCTACTTCAGGATCAAGTCTGTTATTTATAGCAATGCCTAAAAATGGATTACTCTCACTTTGCCAGGTGACTATTCTCTTTCTATACTAGCCAGAAAATAAATTACCAACTGCTGTTGTCAGTGCTGTATACTCCATTATTTTAGTCCAATAACCACAAAAATCTGAGTTGAAACAATCACTGGAGCAGAAGTTCAAACAAATCTAGCAAAATCCAAAAAAATTCACAAAGGGCTAAACAAATCTTAGTAGCTGCATAATAGTCTTCCAGTAATGCTGTGCTTGAACATAATTCTAATTTTATTTAAAACTATTTTTCATATCTAACACTTCAAAAGTACATCTATCATTTTAGAATTAAAACTGTTTTGAAAAATAATCTTTTAAATAGAAGAAAACATATTTTTTATTAAATCAATGAGCATCTTAAAAGCATTTCCCTGTTAATGCCCTCTTGCAACACAGCACCACATCTTATTTTAAATGTTGTCTCTGACAGTTATAGGTATCTCTAATTATACTTTCTAGTCCACCAAATACAATCTTTTAACACAAACATCATGCGACATTTAAAGCTAGTGATAGTATCAATATGTACTTCATTTTTTGCCATAGTATGGCTACCATTTCTGTTCATACTGTTCCTCAGTTGTACTTGTATCTATTGCTCGAATAGCATATTGCATGACACATCTAGTACTTTTGATATCCATACAGAGCTCAAAACACACCATCTCTGTCATACAAATGTAGCCAATGTTAAACGATATTCTATGCCACCAGCACACCATCTTCCTATCCAAACATAGGGCAGTATTCATAGTCCTTGGTTTCGAACCAGAGTAGATGTAATCCACAAAGAGAGCCACTATACCTAGGTTATTCACATTGACTATACAAATATGAAAGCATTTTGATAAACATGGCTACTTATGGCAAAAGTGTAAAATACCTGAAGATAAACATTAAGTATATACTCTATCCTCCATCTCTCCTACTGGCAGCATTAACCTCTGTGGTTTCTCCAAACTAATTACTACTCCCACTCACTTAAACAAGCTGTTAAACACTGGCTCTACACTGGACTGGATCCTTGCCTCCAACCCTCACCTCTACCACAGCCCCTCTACACTTCCTGATACCCTAACTGACCACTTCCCCAGCTATATCCAATTATACTGCCCCTGATCGCTGAAATCCCAACATGACAAAGACTGCCGCAAACTCTCTAACTTCAACCCTGATACCTTTAATCATATACTCTCCTCAATTAACTGGTCCTTCCTCTACAATCTCTCTCTCTAGAAGAAGCCGTTCTTAAATTCAATAGCATATTTCTCAACACCCTCAACTCCCTTGCCTCTATTAGAAAAATTAGAATGAAATCAAATTGTGCTCCCTGGTTAACACAAGACACTCGCACCTTCATGGGATACTGTCTGAAAAAATCTGGCAAAAAACAAAACCCCGCCAATCTCCAGTGCTACAGGGAATTACGTAACCTGACAAAAAAAATCAGCCAGGACAAAAAAAACCCTTCTATGTCAAGCCACTTGAAAATCCCCACTCTAACCCCAAAAAGTTCTGGAATACTGTCAACAAAGTATTACATCCAGGGAACCCATCTTCCCCAAATCCTTCCCCTAATAGCGCTGCCTTGGACAATGCTACGCTTTTAAACTCCTTCTTCATTGACTCTATTCAGAAATTAACTAAAAAAGACAAGAGGTACCTACCCTTCTATCCCCCCTTCCTCTTCACCTACACCCTCTTTCTCCCTTAAGCCTGTCTCCACTTATATCAAAGCACTTATCAGCAAACTCAACACACTCTCTCCTTTCGTCAATAACTTACCATCTCTGTTCCTTAAACTATCAGCAAAAGCCATCAAATGTCCTGTCTCTATACTAATACATAGATCAATCCAGGAGCACTCAGTACCAAAAATTTTGAAAAAGTTCTATGTCATACCCCTCCATAAAGGGGGAAACTCCACTCAACCCTGCAATTTCAGGCAAATTGCTATACTATCTCCCTTATCAAATATTCTGGAAAAATGCATCCATAAACAGCTCCTTGGCTATCTACTACAGGAAAATCTCCTCACCTCTACTCAACATGGTTTTCATCCAAATTATAATACATCTACAGCACTATCTTCTTTTATACAGAATATATCTAGCTCTTGAGACAACAACAAATTAGTCTCATGCCTCTTTCTTGAACTGTCTAAGGCCTTTGACACTGTCTCCCACAATCTACTTCTGTCCAAAGTATCTAAACTTAATCTCTCCAACTCAGCTATTGCCTGGTACTCTACTTACCTCTTGAACTGACTTCAGTCTGTTAGATGGCTTTCTGCATCTTCTCATTTCCTCCCAATCCACACTTGAGTCCCCCAAGGTTCTATCCTTGGACCTCTCTTATTCAACATTTTCATTAATGACTTCAACCTCTCCTGTCCTCTCTCTTCCTTAATACAATATGCTGATGACTGTACTATAATTTCTGTCTCTGACAATCTCCCCCACCTACTCTCCCTCACTCAAAAATCTCTACACTCTGTTGAAAAATGGCTTACATCCAACCAACTCCTACTCAATCCTAATAAAACGAAATGGAGAGAGGATAATGGAATGAAGGGGATGAAGAGGAGTGCTGTCTGACAACAGTCCTCAGTCACAAGGCCTTAAATGTTTCCTGTGACAGATGCTGTTGCAGTGAAGTACCTCGATGATGAGGGGGCAGGAGCCTGTGGTGGAGTGCTGGCCAACCCTCACTGCAGCAGCACGTCTTCAACCTACTGAATAGAAACCTCAGTTGGCTAAAGCCAACAGTCCATGAATTGCTCCTCATACCTTTAACCAAGTTCAGAAGCCGCCCCCCTCCATTCAGTGAGACTTGTTAGGCTGCCAGGGTGCCTACTGGACTGGTGCCACTGCCTTGATCCTTTGAGGACAATGCTGGACAACCAGAGGGTGAATTTTCCATAACCTGTTAGATACATGGTTGGGCTGCTTCTGTTAAAAAATGAACAGAACCTTGAGAGAAAGCAAATAAAGAAGGACAAAGGAATACATAATTCAGATATTCATTCATTCTTTTGTTGACTGGGCTAGTCCCACCATGCAAGTGGCCTCTTTTCAGGGGAGATCCAAGGTGATATTTATACTACTAGGGGAAATTTGGCCAGGGCATCATGGACCTTCCCATACTCTTAGTACAAGCATACAGGGACACTATTCTGTGTGAAGCTTCCTGACTTCCGTTCTGAGTGAATAGGCAGCTTGAAAAAGCAGGAAGCATGGAGGAGAAAGAAGTTGTTGTTGGTGATTCTGGGGAGAATGGAGCTGTTAATCGAACAGCTAAGGAGGCTAATATGATGGAGAACAAGTAGGAAGTTGTACTAAGTGTGGAAAATGGTGAAATAATAAACAAAAGTGGAGGAGAGGTGAGTAAGAGGCAAATGGAGGGAGATGGAGTAAATATGGTCAATTCCAAAGATTTATTCCAGCGTAGTCTTTTTTGTAATCGACATTGCAACAACTGAGTGTGTTGTTACAACCCTCCAGTTGGGAGGGTTGCAGGATGTTTATCTAAAGGAATTAACTGATCAAAGTGAACCGGGGAGTGAGAAAGCAGTGTCAAGGGGAGAAATCATGGACAGAATTCAAGGAGATGAAATTTAGGAGAAAAGGAAAGAAGAAAATAAGTCATATGCACAGAATGTAAAAGAAGATAAGTGAAGAAGGTAGAAGTCAAAACAAAGTATTGTGTGAGGATAAGTAATAAAAAAAGGAACTAGACAGGTATGAAATGTGGGACAGCATCATTTCACTACTTGATATTGAACCCAAGGAGGTAAGAGCCTTCATTTGTACTAATAAAGAGACTTTTTGTGATATCTTTTTAGAGGAGGCACAGTACATGAAAACATTTTTAGAACAATATGAAAAGAAAAGAGATATAAACCTTCGGAACTTGTATGTTGTTCAGGCATTCAACAGAGAGGCTAAAAAAGCAGTATTTATACAATTTTGAACTGAAGTTGAAAAAAAAAATGATTTAAAGGACTACTTAAAAACTGTGAGTACAGATACTATGGATGTTAAGAAAACATATGAAAACAGAGGTTTATGGACTGGGGGACAGGAATGTGTTGTAATACTGAAAATGCAAAATAATAAAATTGTACATTTATCAAGTATAATCAATGCAGAGGGGAGTAAGGGGATTGTTAAATATTGGCAACAACCAAAGACATGTTTTTTTATATGGTAAAGATGAAGACTTAATTAATAATTGTGATAAAAGAAAATGTTTTATATGTGACAAAGTTGGTCATGAAGCAAAAACGTGAGCAAAAATGTATAAAATGTGAAAAAATAGGACACTCATGGATAGTCTGTAAAGTTGTAGAAAATTGTACACAAGAAACAAGGTTAGACGGAGACAAGGAAAATATTATATTAGATACCACAGAAGAAACAGAAAGAAAATATGAATGAAAAAGATGTAAGAATGGATATGAGGGAGTGTATGAGTGAAATAAAAGGAAAAAAAGGAGAGATAGAGAAAGACATTAGGAACACAAGTGATGAAAGGGAAGATAAATGGGTAACAGTGAAAAGCAAAAGAAGCTCCATAGGAAAAAGTATGAAAGATAGTAAACTTAAATTAAAAAAATACAGCTGTAGGGGAAACAAAAAAAGGAAAAGGATAACAAATGCCTTTCTTTATAGTGAGAGACCTAGCTATTAATGTTAATAGTATAAAGAACCTTCAGTGTAGGCAAGGAGAATTGGAATGGACATCATAGCAGTAATAGACATAAGAATAACAACAGAAGAAGAAAGAATACAGATTAATGAATTTCGGGAAGGTAAGGTTATACGGTACTTGGGTAGTGAGAAATGTTCAGATATAGTTATCCTATGCAGAGAATGTATAGATATTTTGGATTATATGAAAGTAATGATTGAAAGAATAATATTATTAGACATAAGATTTAAGAAACAAATGTATAGGGTAATTACACTTTATATGCACACCTTACAAAAACAAAAAGAAATAATGTTTAGGAAAATACTTTATTGCCTGAGTGTGAATTTGCTAGTAATAGTAATGGGAGACTTTAATTGTAATTTAAGACATAGGCAGAAGGCGAATGTTGAAGTTATTTTAGATATGATCAAAAACAGTAAAATGTATTTATGGGAAAATAAACACTGGACATGTAAAATAATTAATTTAAGAACTGAAACTGATTATAGTATCAGAAAGTTTAAATATACTACATCAAGGGTTTAAAATTATAGTATTTTTAGATCACTTAGCTATATGGATAGAGATTCAAGAAAAGAATAGGTTACATAAAAATAGGTAGAGGAATAAAAAGGATTAATGAATCGGAACTAAATGAGTATGTAAGGGATACAATACATCAACTATGGCTGGATCATATAAATATGAGAGAATTTTATAAAGATTCGACAAGCTGGTGGATTAGTTTAAAAGAAAAGTATAGAAAAGAAGTACTAGCATGGTAGAACACTAAATGATTACAAAACAGTGGTAAATATAAGGAAATTAGCAATCAGATTTTTAAAAATATAATAGATTATACAGAAGAATTTATAGAAAAAGAGAGAATGTTATATGAGACAATAAAAATGTTATTCAAACAAAGATATTTTTTACAAGGAAGAAATTAAGTACTTTACCTAAATAAAATGGTCAAGGAAAAAGTAAGAATAATAAGAGAGTTAAGAAATGAAAAAGGACATATAATGAATACACAAGAAGAAATTATGAAGATAATTAAGAAACATATTTTGGATAATTTTTCTACATTTGACACTATAAAAAAACAAAATGGAAATTAAAATTAACTGAAGAAGACAAAGAACTGAAGAAAAGATCACAAGGACATAACTTAAAAATTGTAAACATAGAAGCAGCTGCAGGTTTAGATGGACTTGAGTACTTAATGTATAAAGATATGCAATAATATTAGAAAGAATATTTTTAAAAGTGTTGAATGAATGGTTTGAAACAAGTATAAAAGATTAACAAATATCTATAAGTGTAATGAAATGTACATGGAAAAAGGGCAAAAGAACAGATATAAAAAATGGTAGACCATTGGTATTAAATAATGTAGATTATAAGATTTTTTATGAAAATATTACAAAAAATAATAGTAAGCAAAGCTAATAAGTTGTTAACTGAAACAGTGTTTGGAATAACACAGAAAAGAAGTCAAGAACTGTTAATGTCAATAAGATAGTTGGTAGAAGACATAATAAATAGAGGAACAGAATTAAAAATACTGGTAGGGGATGTGATTAAAGCATTTGATAAAATCCAACATGAAGCATCACAGGAGATTTTGAAAGTTTATAACATAAGCAATAACATAATCAACATTTTGAAATCTGTGTACAGTGAAAATAAAGTAAGAATAGTGATTCATGGATGGTTAAGTGAGGTAATAGAAATGAAGAGTGGTATTAAACAAGGATGACCAGCAAATAGTATTATATTTGCATTAATTATAAACGGTATGAGTGGTTTCTAAGATAAACTTGACTCTGGAAAAAGTAAATACCATATACCATAGGGAATTCAGATTCTAATGATGTTTACACATACAGATGACTTAGTATTAGCAGTTAAAATAAAGAATGGATGAGTATAGCCATAGAAATACTCAACAAAAAGTTAGAGATGTTAGGATTAAATACTAATGAGGAGAAAAGTAAAGAACTGTTTTTTTCCAGAGAAATAAGAGATATCAAGTTTAACAAAGAAGAAATAGAAATTTTGGGAATAAAGTTTGGAATTGAACAACTGAGGAAGACACAATAGAAGGATATGATACTTAAAATGCATAGCATCTGTCAATTTTGGAGAACATTTAAGCTTTCTTATAGAGGTCCAAATAGAGAAATGACAAAATCAGCAAAAAGAGAGTATTGCTGGAATTCAATTCATCCTCAAGCCTTGGTGAGTACCTTCATGAGGTGGACCCTGTTTTTCACAAAATCTCACCAAGATGACACTGATATATAGACTGTATTTTATGTAGCATATTATCATGGACAGAACTAGGTTAAAAAATAAAGAAGATAGTTGGGTCCACAAGTCCCAGGATAAAAAAAACTGGTCAATCCTAGTAGGCACACTGGTACCAGGACTGGACAAAAATGACAGTGTAAAATCCTCAGGACACGGAAACATTCCTACAATTGGGCTAGGCAGGCACAGGGAGAGGCTGCCCCCCTGTGGTAGAAGGAAGTAGCAGTCCACAAAAATCACAACAAAACTGATAGGCCTAAAAAGAGCCATACAGATGATAGAATGGACTTTTGAGGATAAGAAAGAAATTAAGTATCGTTACTGTTATGCAAGAAACTCAGAATTTCCAGAAAAAAAACATATGCAAAAAGATTAAGAGAAAAAATAAAGAAAAATTCTTCCACAAGAAAAACTGTAAGAATCTTCAAATAAAAAGTTGTATTCATTAATACAACAGATCAGTGAAAAACACTATATAGACCAAGAAACCTTGTGCCACTTGGAAAAAGAAGTGACTGAGAAAGTGCAAAAATTTAAAGAACAAAATTTAGAGATGCTTGAAGGGTATAATAAGAAATATGGACATGGGAAATAAAGAGAAATCGGAGTGGAACTAGACAATAAATTAAAATTTGACATTCACATATCCATGACTATAAAAAAAGTCCACAAAAAACTAGGAGCGTTATACAGAAATAAGCAATTTCTCACCAAAGCAGCAAAGATTTCAATAGCAAATTCCCACTTTATCTCCACCCTACTTTATGCATCTCCAGTATATACCAGCCTAAGGAAATGTGATCTAAACAAGCTAGAGACCTGCTACAACAAAATCGCCAAATTCACCACAGGGGCATCCTACCATAGTCACCACTGTCTCTCACTTGCTGAACTGGGCTGGCTTGAACTCCCTCACCTCCTTCAGTGGTATCAACTCTCAGTCGCCCACAAACTAGTAAACCATCCACTAAATGTCCCATCCCTCCAGAATCTACTCCAACCTTATCGCACCACCAGACCACTAAGATCCAGCAGCAAAAATCACTTGCAGATCACTAAAGCCAATAACTCTGCTGGTGAAGCACTATTCTCTTGCGCCATAGCCAAATTATGGAACTCACTCCCACCCACAATTACCTCCATATCATCATGCACCCACTTCAAAACTTTACTAAAAGCACACCTAAAAACATGCTGGCTATGCCCTTGCAACTCCCACACTAATATCATCCACCCCATCCAACCACTATCTTTCTTTCCACTCCACTAACTACCTTGATTATAGCAAGCTCAGATGCTCATAAGCCAGTACTTATTATACAGCACAAACTTCTTCTTCTTGTAACATTTGTTAATGTCTGGTATGCACTTCACAGATAAAGATTCTAGTTGTCTACTGATGTACTATGTTCTTCATCTGTAAATATGTTGTAAGTAATTGCTATGTAAATTGTTAATCACTATGTAATCCAATGTAAATACTGTCTGTTTATTTTAACTGTGGAGCTTTTCTCCCCGGGCCTCCGCTGAAAATGGACCTACGTCCAGTCGGACACTCCCGGTCAACAAATTTAAATAAAATAAATAAATAAATAATAATTGTGCGATACCTATGCAAAGGAGAAAACCAAATTAATCAACAGAACAAAGGCAACCCGAAAGATATTCAAAGAGAAATATAGGCAAAGGCATACAGATATGGAAAATTTCACAATAAAAAAATAAGATCACAAAGATGGAATGTAGAACAAAAGATTAGTCGTGTAGAAGTTAAAAAATAGAAGCAGAAGTTATCAAATATTTGCAAAGTGAAGGATTCAGAGTAGAAAGTAGGTCATATCACAGCATGATGGACAAGTCCCCAAAGGAAGGAGAAATAAGAGGAGCAGGAGACATCTGAAGAAAAAACATGGACATGAGAAAGAAAGAGAGATTTGATATGGTGCAATATTTATGCAAAGGAGAAAACAAAACTAATCAATCCAAAGGAGCAGCACCAAAGATATATGAAGAGAAATACAGGCAAAGACATTTGAATATGGAAAATTTTACAATACAAAAAATAAAAAAACAAAGAGGAAAAGTAGAAAAAAGGATTAGTAATGGAAAAGTTAAAGAAATAGAAACTGAGGTTATGGATTACCTGCAAAGTTAAGGATTTAGTGTAGAAATTATAACTCAGATATCAACACAACAGGATAGAGCAATGGACACCCAACTTAAGGAGAAACCAGTGGAGTAGGAATCATCTAATCAGTAGCTATATGAAGATACTTTGGAGCCTCCCATAGGAAACCAGTACAAAAGTTCAATTGGAGCTATACAGCAAGGGAAAGAACAGGAAACTGTGGCAACTCTGTCATGTTGTGGAGTGATAGGCCAGTGAGTTCCCATATGAACAAGAAACAGATGACACAGGGTGAAACTGAAGAGAACATAGCACAGAGAGAAGGTCTGGAACTTTCTATAGAATGCCAGAAGGAAATAGCAAACAAAAAATGCACCCATCAGTTTAAAAGAAAATGATTTAAGAGAAGAGTTACTTGATTTAAGAGATGGATAGACACATTAAGATCAATGAAAGAAATAGACTGCAGAAGGTCAATAAAACCCAAAGAGTTAGAAGTTTGATAAAACAAATGAACACAGTAATTAGGATTGCCCATAGAGATTCATGCGATATAACAGAAGTAAATAGGATACATTGTTCTGCAGCCAACCTAATAATAAATGAAGTCCTACCACAAGAACACAGGGTAGTAAGGGAAAGGACAGGGAGAAATCAAATGCCACCATGGAAGTAATGAATAGAGAAAACTATAAAGCAATTAAGACATGAAGGGTCACTGTCAGAAGAGTATAGAAGAGGAAACAGATCAACAAATATAATCAGAAAGATAGACATGATAAAAGCAATGTGCAATATTATAATGAATCAGGATTTACCATGTGCTATCACAAACAATAAACTAAAAATATAAGCACATGCAAAAAAACTTAGAAGATACAGAGACAAATATAAAGGAAAAGTACAAAATAAGCAATTTATTGAGGGTCTATATTATAACATCGAAGTCTTACAACTTTAAATGTTATAATATTGAACCCAGTAGAGCGAATGCTGGAAATAGCAAAGCTGCAGAACACCGAATACTTTCCTAGAGAAAATATTCTGTGGTCCATTTCTGCAGCTTCGCTATTTCCTCGACTGTGGAGTGAAGGTTACGGACCGGGTTAAGGTAAGTGTGCGAACGAAGGTGAGTGTACGATTGGGCATGGGTTAGGTGAATTAGGGTTAGGGCGCAGGTCAGGTAAGTGTGAGATTGTGTGGACCTTAGGGTTAGGGTTGGGTTAAGGTAAGTGGATAGCTAGTGGTGCATGTATGGTTTAGTGTAGGGTTTTGTGAAGTGTGTGTGTGTGGATTATTTATTTTGGCGTGCTTGTGTTGTGTGTGTTTGTCGGAACAGCAAATTTTTTCCCTGGGAAAAAATTCACTATTCTGACTGCTCGGTTTTCTGGTATTTTGCTCTACTGGGTTCGATATTATAACATTCGAAGTTGTAAGACTTTGATGTTATAATATAGACCCATTTATTGATGGCCCAATAAACGTTTTAAAGAGAAATTGGAAATAAGGTAAAAGAAATTGAAAGACCACCAAAAAAGAAGAAATAGAGAAGCATTTATGAAGACTCTGTGGAATATAACAAATATGCTAAATGAATAGAAGTAGTAAAAGAAAGAATAAGAAGTTCAAATGTAAAAGATATGAAATGGGATGAAGAAATGGCCAGAGATTGAAACAAACTTAAGAAAAGCTTCTAAATGTAAAAACCCAGACCCAGATGCAGTACTTAACTTCTGGCTAAAAATATTAACATCTTTGCATGAAGATTTAACCATGAGTGAGAACTATTTGTATATGCACCCCAAACAGACACCAGTCTGGCTAACAACAAGAAAAACAATGGTCCTACTTAAGAGTGAACTGGCAAGCTATCCTAAAAATTACAGACCAATACCTTGCCTTCCAACAATGTATAACATATACACTGGAATTGATGGAGACAGACTTTATAGTCATTTAGAAAAAAACTCAATTATGCCAATAGAACAAAAAGGTAATAAAAGAAAGTCATATGAAACAAAGGATCATTTGTTGTTAAAGTCATAGTGGAGAACTGTAAAAAGAGGAATAATCTAAGTATGGCATGAACTGACTACAAAAAAAGCATTTGACAGTATCCCACATTCATGGATAAAAGAGTGCTTAAAAACGTATAACATACTCCCTACACTGATAAACTACATCACAGTGACCATGAAACAGTGGCAAATCACTTTCCAGTTAAGCTGTGATAAAGGACAAACTATTATTGTTTGCTCAAGCTGTTCAAAGCTGTAGTGAGATATGCCTTCTGCTTTTGCTCTGCTGTGATACTGGAAAAATATAAGTGCTTATTTTTAACTGTTTTCTTCACTTTTGTTTTACTGCACATCTGTTTAATATGTGCAACTGTTTTTAGTCTCCTTTGTGTTGTCTGTTAAAGCTGAATATATGTTACTCTTTGTGACCTTTGGAGTTTAGAGTGATATCTTTTGTCTAGAGAGGCCTAGCTGTTTCTTTGTGGGAGAGAGAATCAGTCTAGTTTGATCTAGCTAGAAGCATTCTTGCAACACTGTGTTATTTTGATTGGAAAAATTGGCTAGTTTCTGTTTCTCTGCCTTTAATCAGTGTTTTAAACCAGTTTGTACTTGTTTGCTCAAGCTGTTCAAAGTTGCACTGAAATAGGTCTTCTACCATTTGCTCTGCTGTGAAACTGGAAAAAGATAAGTGCTTATTTTCAAATGTTCTCTGCACTTCTGTTTTACTGCACATCTGTTTAATCTGCACAGCTACTTTTTTTAGATCCCACCCACCCAGCTGCTGTTGTGGTCTTAAAGATTGGTGGCTTTGAGTTGTCCGCCTCTAGTATAAAGTTGATATTGGACACTCCTCCAGTCACATTACATCAGCTCATTCTACTGTTTATAGTGAGAACTTTGTAAAGGCCCACCCCTTTAGCTTCTCAACCTTGAATTATCTTATTATATTATGTCTCCTTACTTTCTACTATAAAAAACTGTACATCTTCCTACTTCACTTTGCTGCTTAGGAGTTCAACTGCATTTAGTGTGTTGTATTTATTACTGCTTTTTGGTGGCCTAATTAAATTTATGACAGTATTCTGCTGAACTGCTACTTTATTTGTGCTGTCTGTTACTGTTGTGATTATGAGCTACTGTTTTAAAGCAATCTACTGATTAACTATACATTGTTATCTGCAGCAATTCATTACTGTTTAACTGCATTTTACTGCATTTTGTTGCTGTTTAACTGTATTTTTTCATACTGTGAGTTCTGTTCTTTTGACTATAAGTTATTAATCTGTGCTTCATTGTGAGTTTTTTTACTATGTTCTTAACCTTAAGATTAAGTAGCATAGTCTAGATGCAGGTCTGCTGCATCAAAAGCTTCAGCTGCATGGCTTTTAACCCTTTTTGAGGTATTCCAGCTACAAATATTCCCTTAGTACACTTGTGTTTTCATCTAGTAGTACTACTACTCTTAGACCTTCCTCCCTTTACCTTTTTAGCTGTTTCAGTTGCTGACAAATATGGGTGGAGAATTTCCTATATTTTCTCCTGCCAGTCTGATTGATATGGGCATCCTAAGACAGTGTATCAACTGCATCATGTACACGGAGAGCCCCCTACTACTCCCACCTAAGAACACAAATTGTGAGAGATGCAATTGCATCAAGGACCTAGTGTCATTGTTATCTCCCCCTCAAGCCAGTATATCTGGCACTGAGAATGTTGGCAACATAAACATCACACCAGAAACATCACCCACACCTATGCAACACACCCCCACATATGCGGAGGTCTTCAACAAAAGCATGCCCAAACAAAAGAGACCTCCAAGGCATAAACACATGCAAAGTCCACTACCCACCATGCCACACACAGTCCACACACCTGTGTCTCACAGCCACTAAGGCCTAAATATAAACCCAACATATTAGTCATAGGAGACTCCATTGTGAGACACACAGATGTGCCCCTTACCAGGCTGGATAAGGAGAAAGTCACAGTTGATTATGGGGAGCAAGAATCTGCCATATCACCAATGCACTCAAGTCTCTCAACAGATACTGTTATGACTCTGTCATACTCCATGTTGGAGTGAATGACTTGAGATGTACCTTCCTGGACTATATGAAGAGAAACATGATAAAGCTCATTGAGTATGTGTCCCAGGCAGGTATGTTCCTAGCCTTAAGCAGCATTTACCATCTCCCAGAATGATGCCTCAATACAAACAGAAAATGATTGACTTTAACAATTGGCTTAGTTTCTGGTGTCATTCCAAGGGGATCCAGTACCTGACAGCCTGGGATGACATGATTGGCAAACCACAATGCTTTGCTAGAGATGGTCTGCATCTGTCTGCCTTGGGCTTCAGGCTCCTGGCTCCTGGCAAAGTCTCTTGCCTCCCCCATAGTGCCTTTTTTAGGCAATGTCATGAGGTCAAAACTACCAACACGAAAATTTAATCAAAACATAAATTAAAAGTCATGCTGCTAAACGCTGGGAGTCTAAACATGAAACTGCACTCATTGCAAGCATTCTTAACCCTGGAAGAAGTTGACATTTGTGCAGTCACGGAAACCTGGTTCAAAGCTGCCGAGAGCACCCCAGCCATACCAGGTTACTCATCCTATCATACATTCAGACCCCAAACCATGGGCAGAAAAACAAAAGGAGGTAGAGCTGCAATATATATATATAAAATACATACACAGCTCTAGGCTGGTCAAACAGTATAATGAACAGGAAACACTCCAGGTGCAGTTAGCAATTGACAAGACCCCTATTCAAATCATAGCTAGCTATAGGCCTCCAACTCTGACTCAAAATGCCCACTCCATCTATCTGGACCTCTTCAAATCTATCAAGATTCAACCCTTTACCCTGATCCTGGGCAACTTTAACTATCCAGCCATAGATGGAAGAAATACTCATGCCAAAACACAAATGCCCATAGATTCCTTGATTTTGTCAGTGCAAATGCCTTGGACCAGTTGGTTGACACCTCCACAAGAGCTGAAAATATCTTGGACTTGATATTAACCAACATGAGTAACCACTGCAGCTTCCCTACAGTGTCATCATCCTTGGTAAGATCTTACCACAAAGCAGTCACTTTCAAAGTCACCATCTCCCTCAACCCCTCCCCCCATAGCTTGGGTCAAACAAAAAAGCTTCTCCAAAGCTGGAAGGTATAAACAGCTTCACATCCCCCACCCCCTCTCTAGGAACTGGCACATGTGATCAAACCTACACCAAAGTCCTATATGAGAACATTTATATGGGTGCATGGAATCCGGAATACCATACAGGACAAAATCCTCCTCCTCAAGGAAGACTAAACTTGTCTGGTGAACATCTACAATAAATAAACTCTATAATAAAAGGAATAAATTGCTGTCCAGGACCAAGAAGGAGCAGGTGCCTAATTGGAAGCAATCTCTCCTTAGCCTGAATAAGCAAATAAGAGCACTAGTGAAATCCTCCAAAGCAAACCTTGAGTCCAAACTGGCGACATCTACTAAAGACAATCATAAGACCTTCTTCACATATGTCTGCAATCTCAAGTGAAGCACCCAGATCTACTCAGAACTGGTGGTCAAGGATATCACATACACAAACACTGTAGATATAGCCAACCTGCTGGTAGACAGTTTCAGTGAAAACTTCACTCCTCTGTCCCCCCATTAGTAAAACATGGCATCCCCAGTACCTGCCCCCCTCCCCTTATCTCTAGGGAGCAAGTCATCACTGCCCTCTCAAAAGTAAAAAAATACGATCTCCATGAGACCCGATAACATCCCAGGCTGCATCCTACATTAACTCAGGCAGGAACTTGCAGCACCATTATGCACCCTATTCAACCAAAGCCTGAGTACTGGCATCATCCCAGCCAAGTGTAGGACAGCTACTGTCATCCCTTTGCACAAAGGTAGAGCATCTACTGATCCAGGAAATTATAGACCCATCAGCCTAACTAGCCTGATCTGCAAGGCCAGGGAGCAGATTGTCATGGACATCTTTAACAAGGACATTGGCAACCTCCAGACACTTGATCCCACATGGCTTGGTTTTGTCAAGGGGCGGTCATGCCTGTTAAATTTGGTCGACTTCACTGAGAAAGTCACCCAAGGCCATAGAAGAGGGGAAGACAGTGCACACTGCCTACCTTGACCTGGCCAAAGCCGTTGATACTATTCCCTACTCAGGTATAATGGATAAACTCTCTCAACTATGCATCAATCCATATGTTACCAGATGGTTAGCAAACTGGCTCACTGATAGAACCCACTTAGTCAAAATAGGGGAAGCCATCTCAAGTAGTAGACCCATAGCAAGCGATGTACCCCAGGGATCAGTCTTGGGGCCTCTGCTATTTGGGATATACTTCTAGGAGATGCAGGCCAAATCTGGTGGGCTATGGCTGACCAAGTTTGCAGATGACTGCAAACTAGGTGTTGTCATCAATTCCCCTAGTGATGTTGACATCCTCCAAGAGGGTCTCACCCAACCAAATGACTGGTGCCAGAAACATGGCCACAGACCGAATGCCAAATAATGCATTATCATCCCTTTTTGGGAAGAGTGACATCCCCACAGATTATCACACTGATAATAAGATCCTAAGCACACAATCAGTTGTGAGGATCTTGGGCACCCAGGTTAATAGCAAACTGACTTTTGACCACCATATTGCCTCCATTGTATGGAAAGCTTTCTACATGGCCCACCTCATTAGTAAGGGTATCTCATCCAGGGACAAGGTGGTCATAACATCCCTGTATTCTTCCCTTATAAGACCCATTATTGAGTACAATGCCCCTTTCAGCATGTGCCTCACAAAGAGCATGCAGCAGCTGGAGAGACCATAGAGGTTCCTCACCTAGAGAATCCAGGGCCTCAAACATCTACCCTACACAGATAGGCTAAAAGCCCTGTCCCTATATTCAGTCTCCTACAGACTCCTCAGAGGTGACCTCTGTCTGGCATACAAAGCAACCTCAGACCCCGCCCTGATGGGACTGCTGCATATCCGCAAGTCAAGCTCCACTCATATAACCTGCACACACAACCTCAACCTGGTCTGTGACATTAATAGGACATGTTGACGGGACATATTTCTGTCCCAGAGACTCCCCTCTTTAGTGGTATAGACTCCCTCTCCATGTAAAGCAGAGCACCTCATTAAAACTTTTTAAGCACAACCTGGATAATTGGATGGGGAACAGAAAATACACCCTAGGGATTCTACCTGTGTCCCTACTGGACAGTAGTATAGGGTGCAGACTTGTTGGAACATGGAATGAATTCTTGGCTAGGGCCAATAGCCTAGTAACTTCTTATGATTCCATTGATAAAAATCCAAAGGGGGCTATTCCAGGATGACTCTCTGGCACCACTGTTCTTTTGCTTTGCCCTTAACCCATTAAGCTGTTTAACAGATCAGGTCATGGCTATACTTTGGCTTCCAGAAACCAACAAAGTGTAAAGAGTTCTCATCTTCTCTTTGTCGATGATTTAAAACTGTATAGCTCATCAGACAAGGAAATGTAAGCACAACTGCAAGTAGTCAAAACTTTTTCAGATGATATGAGAATGTCATTTGGGTTTGAGAAATGTGCAAAAGCAACCTTTAAAGCAGGGAAAGCTGCAGCACCAAGAAAACATCAGTTTGGAACAAGAATGTCATACAAAAGTACTTGAGCAAGAGGTAGTGTATAAATATTTGGGAAATGATGAAGGATCAACAATAAAATATGAACAAATGCAAATAAAACTCAGTAAGGAACATTGTAGAAGACTTAAATTAATCCTGAAAACAGCATTGACATCTAGGAACAAAGTTCAAGCTCTAAACCAATTTGCTATTCCTGTCCTAACTTACAGTTTTGTAGTGATTGACTGGCCCCAAAAAGTGTTGGATATATTAGACACTCTGCTTAACATACAAGGCCATGTCAAACCCTGAGCTGTTGGACATGCTCCACTTAAAGAAATCCCAGTCCCTGAGTAGACGATATGCCATGGTCATAAAATGATTTATAAAAATCACTGCATTCCAAGATTACATATTCCCCATTCCAAATGAGGTATGGTCTTCCTTGAAATTGATTACATGTATAGATCTGCAATTGTGGGACTGCATACGTATCTGCTGATCTCACAAGACCCAAACATAGTGAAAGTTTTGAAACATGAGGAGAAGAGTTCTAAGATGACCCCTTCTTAGTCTAGCTGAAACATATCAGCGACAATCAGGAATGGAAATCAAACCAGAAGTAGATAAAAATCAGGCAGCAACTGAATGTGTCAAAAGACAAAAGAATATAAGGTGAAGGATCAGATGAGAAGGAAAGGAATGTGGAAAATGTATAAATATAGTAGCTAGTGTGGAAAACTCCTGGAAAAACCTCATGTTGATCAGGACTGAAAACAGGAATGGTTAAGGAGAGGTGAATTCCAACCAAAAGATGAAAGGTTAATACTGGTGGCCCAAGATAGTGGACTACATACACGTTGGTTTACAAAGTCCATTGAACATGTGGGAGACAAATGTAAGTTTTGTAAAACAGAATTGGAAACAGTTGCACACCTTGTTGCTGGTTGTGACATATCAATGGCAGAAGGACTATATACTGAAAGGCATAATAATGTGGCAAGACTGTTGCACTGGGGATTGTGCAAGCTTTATAATATTGAAGTAGCTGAAAAACACTGGAAACATGAACCACAAAGCATCATAGAAAATGAAGTCTACATCACACAGGATCACACATTACCAACAGTTCAAAAGAAAGATGCAAGAAAACCAGATATAGTTGTCCATGAAAAGAAGACAAAAGTAGCATTCATCATTGAAATAGCTGCACCCAGTGACTATACTGTCTTGCTTACAGAGAAACATAGTCATAAAATATCAGGATTTGCAGGCAAAAATGAGATTGATGTGGAAGAAAGATACTCAGACAGTTCCAATAGCAGTAGGAGAAACAAGTCTTATGAAAAAGAATCTACAGTCGTATTTAGATATGTTCATAGGTTGGTACTAGGTTATCGGCCCTAAGCCCTATGCAAGCCTAGCCATAACAATTCCCTGGAAATGTTTTCCCTCAATATTTACTTCTCTGGGCCCCTGTCTAGCAGTGCGACTGACATGATCCCCGGGGTGAATTTCTTATCTCCCATCCAATCATCAAGGTTCCTTTTGAAGAGGGCCAATTAGGCGCTCTGCTTGACATGTATGGGCAGTCTATTCCAGAGTATGGGGAGTCTCTGGGTCAGGAACCTATCCCTCCAGCGTGTTTTGTTCATTGGGATGATAAGGTTTAGATCCCTGGAGTGTGTGGCTCTGAGGGACTGGGATTTCTTTAAGTGGAGCATGTCCAACAGCTCAGGGTTTGACATGGCCTTGTATGTTAAGCAGAGATCGCCTCTGAGTAGACGATATGCCACAGAGTATAGCTGGAGTTTTTTTAGACGGTCAGCATAGGGCATCTGCTTTAGGCTTGTGATTCTTTTAGTGAGGTATTTCTGTGGCCTTTGCAGCTGTTGCAGATGTCTTGTGAGGTACATACCAAATAGGGCATTATATTCTATAATGGGTCTAATGAGGGATGAGTGCAGTGGGACAATGACCTCCTTTTTTCTGGATGAAAAGCCCTTAGTGATGAGGTGTGCCATGTAGAAGGATTTCCTGACTGTTGTGGCGATGTGGTTATCAAAAGTGAGACCACTGTCCACTTGTGTCCCTAAGTCTCTCATCACACTTTCGATGTTTAGTGTCCTGCCACCTATGTGGTAGTTCATGGGTACATGTTTTTTTCCAAAGGGGATAACAATGCATTTCTTGGCATTTAGCTTGAGCCCATGGCTCTGGTACCAGGCATCAGTTTCTGTAAGGCCCTTTTGTAGAATATCCACATCATTTGGGGATTCAATAATGGCTCCCAGTTTGCAGTCATCTGCAAACTTTGTTAGCCAGAGTCCCTTAGTGTTGGTCTGTATTTCAGAGAAGTAGATGCCAAACAAGAGTGGTCCCAGGACTGAACCCTGAGGCACTCCACTTGTCACTTGTCTGGAGCTGGATTTGGAGTCGGCTACTTTTACAGTGTGGGTTCTGTCAGTAAGCCAGTTGGCAAACCATCGAGTGACATACGGATTTATGCCCAGCTTAGTAAGTTTATCTATGATTCCAGAGTGGGGGATGGTGTTGAAGGCCTTGGCGAGGTCTAGATAGGCTGTGTGGACCGCCTTACCCTCATCCGCAGCTCTGGAAACCGATTCAAAGAAGTCAATCAGATTCAGGAGACAAGATCGGCCCTTCACAAACCCAAACTGGGTGGGGTCCAGTGTCTGGAGGTTGCCAATGTCTTATTTTATAAGTTCCATGATAATGCGTTCCATGCCCTTGCAGATCAGGCTTGTCAGACTGATGGGATGGGTTCCCAAGATCCAAGGTGGATCCTCCCTTGTGGAGCGGGATAACTGTAGCTGTGCGCCACTCAGTGGGCATAAAACCTGAGGTGAGGCTATGATTAAACATGACACTTAGGTGGGATGCCAGTTCATTTTGAGTTCATGTAGTACACAGCCTGGGATGTCATCTGGTCCTATGGATGCTGTATTCTTAGCTTTGGAGAGTGCTGTTTCTACCTGTGTGGCTGAGATTATCGGAATTTGGCAATCTTTTGGTATTGAGATGGGCCCTTTAGGGGGTAAGAGGGGAGTGAAGTTGGCACTAAATCGATCTGCCAGGATATTGGCAATATCCCTGGGATCAGTATATTTAATGCCATTTTGTTGTAGCTCAGAGCAGATCTGAGCATTGCCATTTAGATTCTTAACATAACTATAGAATGCCTTGTGGTTGTCTTTGGAATCTTTGGCAATTTTATTTTCGTAACTAACTTTTGAGGATTTTATGAGGTATCTCAGCTTCTTACTGAGGCTGGTGAGGGAGTTTTTTGCATCCTGGGATTTTCCTCTTTTCTGCAACAGTTTCTTCCTTCTGTTGTATAGTTTGTTTATAGCAGGGGACTACCAGATTGGCTTCCTTTTTTTGGAGAAGAGCATCTTGGTTCTATTTGGGATGGCACGATTCATGCACGAGTGGATATGCTCATACAGTGCCTTAGTGTAGGATTCTGCAGTCGAACTTCCAGATCCTGTCTGCATGGGTGTTGTTAAGTTTGTCACTTCTGACTTCAGTAGCATGAAGTTGGCTTTGGAGAAGTTTTTTAAGGAGGTTTCCTTACTGAGGGGTGGGGGTGGGATGTGGATGTCAAGGGTGATTTGTTTATGGTCAGACCTGACCAATGAGGGGGTGACCACTGGTGTGGAGCATCTATCTCCCATATTGGTAATGACCAGGTCTAGGATATTGGAGCCCCTGGTGGGACAATGGATTAGTTGATCCAGGGCGTTGGAATTTATGAATTCCAAGAACCGTTGGGAAAAGGAGTTGGTACTCGAGTAGTTTTCCCAATTAATGGCAGGGTAGTTGAAATCACCCAGTATTAGGGTGTTTGGTTGCATCTTAATATTTTCCAGTATGTTTAGGAAGGTGTAGTCAGAATCTTGGGGTATGGTGGGAGATCTGTAGCAAGCTACAATTTGGAGTGCAGTCTTACCTAGTGTTAGTTGCACCTGGAGAATTTCAGATGCATTGTGTTGGGCAACTAGCCTGGAGATGTGAATATCCTTGGTGAATATGGACACTCCTCCACCTTTAGTGTTTTGGTCTTGGTTTTGTGGCCGAAAAGTGTGGTAAGAATTGTAGCCTGGTATTGCAGGGGTGCTCTCTGGAGCCTTAAACCAGGTCTCAGTCACTGCACAGATATCGATGTTCTCCATTTTTAGGAGTGCCTCGAGAGAGTGCATTTTGAGGTTTAGACTTCTAGCATTGAGTAGCATTACCTTCAGATTTTTCATGCTTGTATCTGTTACGGTGGCGGTTTTATCCTTTGAACCTTGCCTAAAAAAGGCACTATAGGGGTGGCAAGAGCTTTAGCCAGTAACCTGAAGCCCAGGGGTGACAGGTGCAGACCATCTCTGGCAAAGCATCGTAGTTTGTCGATCATGTCTTCCCAGGCAGATACATACTGGATCCCCTTTGAATGGCACCAGAAGCTTAGCCAATTATTGAAGTCAATCATTTGTCCTTATACTGTGGTATCATTCTGGGCGAAGGCAGGATGCTACTCAGGGCTAGGGTCATACCTGCCTGGGTCACATGATCCAAGAGCTCTTCCATGTCTCTTTTCATGTAGTCCAGGGAGGTACATCTCAAGTCATTTACTCCAACATGGACAATGACAGAGTCGTATTTGTACTTGTTGTGGAGTGACTTGAGTGCATGCATTTTGTGGCGGATCCTGGCAAACGACAGGCACCTGACTGTAATTTTCTCCTTGTTCAGCCTGGTGAGTGGGACATCAGTGTGCCTGACTATAGAGTCACCTATGACTAAAGTGTTGGGTACGTTGTCTTGCCTTAGGGGCTGTTGTTGGGTGACACACTGGTGTTGTGAGCTATGTGTCACTTTGGTTGTGACTGGTATTTGTTTGCATTTCGGCTTCAGAGGTCCTTGTTGCTTGAGCAGGTTAATGTTAAGGGCCTCCGCATATGTGGGTTTAGTGTTGCTATGTGTGGGAGTTGATGGTGTGGGTTTTGAAGGGCTATAAGTTGCTAGAGGTGTAATGCAGGTGTTAGCCTTCTCCTCTTGACTGTCTAGCACAGTCTTGACCGGAGAGAGCTTTGCTTCTAGTTTGGCTATGTAAGTGCTTCTCTCACAAGTTGTAGTGTTGGGTGGTAGGAGGAGAGGATTGTCTGTGTACATGAGGCAGTTGCTGCATTGTCCCAGTATGCCCAGATTCACCAGGTGGTCAGGAGAAATCACCGGAAGCTGACCCTTGGACATGCCTGTTTAGGTGCTTTTTTGTAAGGTTTAACAGCTGTTTCCCTTATCTTTGCAAGGTACTTTGCAATTGTAGGCTGTTTAGTGCCTATGATTAATGTATCCTTATTGACAAGGAGAGCTGAGTGTTTGTATCAGTTTCAGGCTTCCTAGTGCTTTCCAGCAGGTTCTAGAGCAAGTGCTAGTCACAGGGGTTCAGGTTTTAGTGCTACTACTGAGAAACCAGCTAGTTTTAAGGGAAAATTTGAAGAGCAGACTTTCTGGCACCTGGAATAGTTTAACTGTAGCCTCATAGTGTTGCACGATGTGAAAAATGTGCAAACACATGTGTTTTTAAGCCAGAAAGTTGAAAAGGATAGAAATCAGCCCAACAAGGCTAATAAAATGACAATTTCAGAGCTGGAAACCACTCCTCTAGGATTAGATAGGCAGTACAATGCTCACCAATCCCATTGGTAGGCAGTAGGACGTCCCTCTGCCACAGCAAGGTCTGGATAGCTCTGAGCACAGAAAATAAAGTCCTGAGACAAGCAAGGCCTGGGATATGGACTGGCTAGAAAAGATGGGAAACAAGCAAACAAGATAGTATCTATATATATATATATATATATATATATATATATATATATATATATATATATATATATATATATATTTGTTTTTGAAACAGGCTAAACAATGCAATAATATAGTAAATAAACACAGAAAAGGCTAACACACTTGAGTGTGTAGTCCTAAACAGTAAATGCAATTAAAACTCTACAAAATTAGCAATTTAAAACTTTTTAAATGAAGCAAGGCAAGTGCACAACTGAAAAATGATTTAAGTGGCAGTAATACAGCAGAAGAAGTAGCTAGTCTACACATACAGAGAAGTCTATATATACAGAAAAGCAGCTAAAACACACAAACACTTCAGATGCAGTGCAACCTAGAGCATTTGAGTTGTAGCAATATTAAGGCAACTGCAGTTCTAATAAATGCTCTAAAATATACTCTATATTTCCAAAATGTTTGAGAAGCACAGTCAGAACATAAGGAAATTCAGGCAAAAAAATTTTTTTTTTTTTTTTGAAAGGGAAAAAGGAGAAACAGAAGGCCTTATCAAATGTTCTCCCTGTATTAGGTAGAATGAGCTAATGACACTAGACTGGGAGGAGTGTCCCAGATCAGATTTACAGTAGGGATGGGCAACTGCAAAGCCACCAAGTAAAGCTATTAGCCTACAAAGCACTACAGAAAGCCACAAAATGAAAGTTTTTAAACAGATAAAGATTTGTAAAGATACAGAATGCTTTTAGCTGCAAAAAAATCAGTTAGCCATGGAGATTGCAATAAAAGTGCTATATATAAATTGCTAGAAACAATAAACTGTATAAATAATCAAAAAGAAAGAGGATACTTATATATCTCAGCTAAGAATTGGAGTAAACACCTCTCATCCACTCTGCTCAGTGTGTATAGACTGAAACTCCCTCAAAGTTAGGGATTAAATACCAGAAGAACAACTTTTTCTTTACAAAAACACAAAAGAACCAGCCCCACTAGCCTGCTGGTTCAATTAATTCAATCTAGCCAAGGTAAAGAAAGGCTTCAGCTAATTCAAGATCCCTGTTCATGTGCTTTGCACAATCACTAAAACAGTCCCAGAGCCAACAATTCTAAACTTGGACAAACACTAAACCTATTAGCCTACAAAGCACTACAGAAACAAACAAAATGAAAGTTTTTATACAAAGATTTGTAAAGATACAGAATACTTTTAACTGCAAATAAATCAGTTACCCATGCAGACTACAATAAAAGTGCTATATATAAATTGCTAGAAACAATAAACTGTATAAATAATAAAAAAAAACAGGATACTTATATATCTCAGCTAAGAGATGGAGTCAACACCTCTCATCCACTCTGCTCAGTGTGTATAGTTACCAATACATGTAACTCCATATGAATTGCAGAAAGAGTCATTACTGGGCACATTGTGAGTGCTACAAAGAGCACTTCTGGCTGAGATCAAAGATTGAAACAATACTAATTTCATGAACGTTAATCATACTTTGACTTACGAATGGGGTTCATTCCCATCATAGTATTAAAAACCCAAAAGATTTGGAGAAATTAAAAAAAAAGCCTATTTAATCAATTCTGTAATATTAAGTAAAATAGCAAATTTGGCAAGTGTATTTATGATTCCATCAGTATGTGAAAAAAAATTAATGAATGTGATTTTTACATTTATATGGGGATCGAGGCTGAATCCTGTTAAATGAGGTATTATTTATGTGAACAAGGAAGGAGTGTTGAGTTTTGTACATCCAATTGTGTATATATCCTCATTAAACGTATATAAAGTATTGATAGGAATGCAAGACAAAGGAAAATTGTTAATAAGGACTGTAGAGAAGAAACAAAAATCTATTTGGGAAAAGCTTAATTGTTTAAAAAGAAGTAAAAGGATTTGTTGTACAGAGATAAAGCTATATCAGGAAAAATACTATTATGGAAGATTGATTTAGGAAATATAGAAAATAATAGAAAAACATGGTATGAAAATATAACAAAAAAAAATTATTATAGTTACCCCTGGGAGCATACAGGTGATAAAAAATCAAAGCAAGAATGAAAAAGAATGTAAAAAATATGTGGAATGTACAGATTTTTTTTATAAAGACTGTCAATAGATAAGCTCCAATTTAAAACAAATTTGCCATACGAAACAATAAGACAGAATTTGCATATATTGTAGAGAGTTACAGACAATCGAACACGTTTTCATGAAATGTAAAAGGGTATATCAATTATGGAAAGAAATATGTGATAAAGGATATTTAAAGGAATTGGAAAATGTTGGTATATAAATATGGACATGATTAAGTATGGGCATTATGAAAATGTGAAACAAAATTAAGTAGATTGGATGAAAAGTTGTTTTATATAATATGAATCATATAGAGTGAAAGAATTAATGAGATAAAATATGATGGGAAATGGATATTGTCAGACATTTTGAAAAAATAAGATTTGGTTATGGAAAAAAAAGGAGTGGGGGGTTGAAACTATGAAAAGCTTGAAAAATATGAATATTATTTATATGCAATTGTAAATATTGCAAATATTGTAAATATGCTGTGAAACTTATATCTAGATATGTATATATACTGTATCTGGGAATTTTAATAAAGGACCCCTACTCTTTGGAGGAGCTAGCTGGCACCAGAGGGCTTCTATAACAGCAAGAAAGAGGCCTAAGGAAACCAGCACCAGCAGCATGGAGGAGAGAAGAGAACAATTATAGATAATTTGGAGGTGGAAAATGAGAATTTCTTGAAATATCTGCTTGATATGGAGCTTCAAAATGTAAACAAAGATTCCTGTGTGGTGGATGTTACAAATGAGCAGCACTTAGAAGAAAGTAAGCAATCTATTGAAGTAATGCAGATAAAAGAACTGGTGTCAGGAGGACTTGCAGATGATGTTCTGCTAAAAATAATTGAGCAGGATGTTCCAGCAGACAGTGCTGCTGTTTCATGGGGTGAGAGTGCAGATATTGTTTTAAAAGTGCTGAGGATGACAATGTGGAAAACGAACCCGGTGATGTGGCAGCAGAGAATGCAACAGTGACAGAAATGAATAGACAAAAAGCAGCAACAAACTGAAAAGGTGTCTGTAGAAGCAGATGTAATGTAGCAATTAAAAATATAAAGCAGCAGTAACAGCAGAAAAAGGAGAGCAGCAAGAAAGCCATAAGTAATACTGTTTTTAAAAAGAAGAGAAGCCATCTACGAGGAATAAAAATGACACTGTAATAGACATATTATATATGGGACAGTTTTGTAAAAGCTCAGGAAATTTAGTCATTTATACATATTACAGAGTTAACCCAGAGGGCTCAATTGAAGTCTGGTATCCCACCTGTGACCCAGAGGGTGGCAAGACTAACAAGAAACAGAGTACAAAGGATTAGTCCAGAAACTTCCCATGCTCTGGAACAAGATTCCAATCTACATTAGGCAGAGCTCCTTGCTATCCCTCTTCAAGAGAAACCTTGATGAGTGGATGGGAAACAGAAAGTTTACCCCAGGGATCACTTCAATGGCTCTGCTGGACAGAGGCACAGGGAACTAATCTAAGGGGGCAGCGAAAGCCAACACATTCTGGTTAGGCTTATAAATGTCTTCGGGCAGATAGCCTAGTGCCTAACTATGAACCTATAAAATAACTTTAGCTAGCAGATCTAGGAGACTTGCTTTGTGATACCCTCCATGTGGGAGGAATAGACAACTTGTCAAAGTTTACAGTAGTTTATTCAGTTAAGCAAGTAGAAGGATAAGTGTTCTTCTTCTAAAGAAGTCATTATTTATTTTTATTTATTGTTTTCTCATGCAATTAATGATTGCTACAAGGTACAATGTAACCAATGTGGAGAGAAAGGACATTTAGCAAGAAGGTGTGTGCCTGAATGCAGGTTGTGTAAAAAGGGACACTTTTGATGGACTGTCAAGAGCAAACCATAAATAATGAAAAAGAAGGGGAAAGTGAAAAAAACATGTATGAGAAAGGACAACAATAGGCTGGGAGAGACAGTGAACTAGGTGAAGGAGAAACTGTAGGAGAAGGAAAAGATATGAAGGGGAACATGAGGACAGAGTACGCCTGCTGGAAGAGACGTCAGGAGAAGGCAGTGATACTAATAATGTTTTTGAAGTTCTAGACAGTGAAAAGTCAGATTCTGAGGATCAAGGATTATTTGTACATAAACCCAGGAAAATAAAACTGAAAAATATTTCCCCTAAACTTTAAAGGAAGGAAAGTCAATAATTTTAGAGTACTTTCAGTAAATATGAACAGTATTATTAACACTGTAAGGATGGGGTACTGGAATGGTATCCTAAATGTGATGTGGATGTTATTCTGTTAGAGGATACATGATTCTTGACAAGTGAAGACAACAAACAGAAAACTGTGTAGTGGAAATACCATATGTAAATTAGGAAGTGAACAGTGTTCTGGAATGGCTGTATTGTGTAAAAAAAAACAGTAAAAATATGAGATGTAATGTTGGTGATGATGGGAAGGTTTACTGTTGTAGATGTGAGGTAGAGAGAGAAAATGTTTCTAGAATTATAGCATTATATGCATATAGAGCTAGCAAGGAAAGAGAGAATCTGTTTAGTCAAATATTAGACTATGTGGTGTTTAGCATGAAAAAAATTAATTCCATTGGGCTTTAATTCTGATTTTAAGGCAAAAATGTATAAAGAAAGGGAATGATGTAAAAAATACAGGACGAGATAAAATGTGGAAAATTAGCTGCGTGTTAAGAAAAGTACATGGATTTATTAAAGGGGGACACTTGGATCTGAACCTGATTGTTTTACATTATCTGAATACTTGGGGGTAGCAGACAGTGATATAGTTGTGACAGATTTTTCAGACCATTTAGCAACATGGATAAATGAAAAATGATGGGTTGAAGCTAAAGAGCGGGAAGGTACTGCATTTATGGAAGGGTCATATAACTAAGAAGGACGTCTATAAAACCTGCTCTGAATGGTGATTTGAATTTAAAAAGAAGAAAAGATGTATAACAGTTGTTTTATTTTTTTTCTTCAATGGCAGGATCATAGGAAGTTAATAGGCTAATGGCCCTAGGGCCCTTACAAGCCTAGCCAAGTTCTAGCCTTATTTCCACAATCAGCACATATTGCCCCATCCAGGAAGGACACAGGTGAAACCACCAGGGTTAATTTACTGTTACCCATCCAATCATCCAGATTGCATTTGAAGAGGGCCAACCAGGTGCTCTGTTTGACATGAAGTGGGAGTCTGTTCTAAAGGTGTAGTAACCTCTGGAAGACAAATCTGTCCCTCAAGCAGGTTCTATTAATGCCACATACCAGGTTAAGGTCTTTAGAGAGAGTAACCCGTGTACCATTTGACTTACTGAGATGCAGCATTTCCAATAAAGCAGGGTCATAGATTGCTTTGTATGCAAGGCAGAGATCACCTCTGAATAGTCTGTATAAAACAGAATAAAGTGACAGACGATCCACATAGGACAGGTGCTGAAGACCAAGAATTTTCCTTGTGAGGAACCTTTGTGGTTTCTCCAATTGTTGCAGGTGAATGGAGGGGTACATACCAAAAGGAGCATTGTACTCAAAAGTAAGAAAGTAAGATGTAAGAAAGGAACAGAAAGTGAAGAATGGGAAAATGTATAGAAATATATTAGAGAACACAGATAACTACACAGGAGAGTATTATGATATTGAAAAAAAAAGAAATATATAAAATAAACCAAGGAAAAATATTAAGACATTACTGTTTATGCAGATATATTTAAAAAGGAGATATCTGCATATTTGCATAAACTAGTAAAGGAGGATATTAGTATAATGAGGGATGTGAAAAATGTGAAAGTTGAAGTAAAAATTATAAGCATTGTATTGAAGAATGTGGAAAATTATATAAATGAGTAAAAAAAAAGAGAAAATTAGAGAGAATGGAAAGTGAGAAGAAATTCTGGAATGAGGTATGGAAGAAGTTCTAGAAAAATTGTCATTAGAGAATTGGATGAAGTACTTAGAAAGGTAAATGTTGATTCAGTATCAAACCTGGACTGTATAGGGTATGGAATGAAAAAAATTTAATAGATTGTCAAAAGGGTATTTTGCAAACGTACTGAAAGAATGGTTAAAGGAACTGTTTGTTTATGCAGAGTTATGTAGTGGGATATTAAAATTTATTTGGAAGAAAGGTGAGAAGAATGAAATAAAAAACAACACAGGTTATAAAATTTATATGTGAATACAGAGGAGAATGAAAGGAAGGATGGATGAGGGATGTTATGGAAGAAAGTATATATGGTATAAAATGGAAGGAATGTTAAGAATTGCTACTGGTTGTGAGAGAAATTGTGAATGATAGTATAAGTAAAAAGGAGGATGTGAAACTTATGGTAGCAGATATTAGCAAGGCATTTGATACAGTAGGATATAATGCTTTGTGGGATGTTACTGAGAAGTATGGAATAGGTAACAGAATTTGGAGTCTGTGTATGTCAGTATATCAAAATAGCAGAGTGAGAGTGACAGTGAATGGATAGCTGAGTAAAGAAATATGCACGAAATGTATTATAAGACAAGGATATCCCATGAGTGGAACACTGTTTGCATTGCTAATAAATGCGATAGTGAGTGAAAAAGCTTATACAATGAATAATACTAGGTAGGTGTTGCAAAAGCAAGTGGTGTTTCTAGTAATTTTGACATGCCAGATAATACAGTTCTAGTTGCTTAGAACAAAGTATGGATGAGAGAAGTGCTGGTTTGTCTGAATGGATGTTTAAAGGAAATAGGAATGACCTTGAATAAAGATAAATAAAGATAAAAGTAAGAGTGTGGATGATGTGAAAATTGGCGGGGGGGGGGGGGGTGTTCAGTTAATTAATTTCTTTGCCAGGGATGTAATTTGGGGAAAAAAATTATGTAGTTATGATGAAATGGGAGGATTTGGTAAAGAAATGAAAATAAATATCTCTTATTTTATATTACTACTTATATTACTAAATTCAAAGACATGCATAATACTATCCTTTTGGAAGTCATCCACCCTTGGTATCTATCATATTGACAATGCACCCCTAAGAGCTGACCCAGTAGTCAGGGACTTGGGGACACACATAGACAGTAATCTCGCCTTTGACCATCATGTGTCTAAAGTACAGAGGAAATCATTCTTTGTTGTGCAGATTATAAACAAAGGTATGGCATCTAGGTCCAAGGAAGTAATTTGGTCCACTGTATTTGTCATTCATCAGACCTGACACTGACTCCAGTGCCCCCTTTGGTATGTACCTAACCAGGCATATCCAACAACTGGAATGTCCAGAGAGGCTACTCACTAAAAGAATACAGGGCATAGGTTCATAGGTTGGTACTAGGCTATCAGCCCTAGGGCCTATACAAGCCTAGCCATAACAATTCCCTGGATATTTCTTCCCACAATATTTACTTCCCTGGACCCCTGTCTAGCAGGGCGACTGACGTGATACGCAGGGTGAATTTCCTATCTCCCATCTAATCGTCAAGGTTCCTTTTGAAGAGGGCCAAGGAGGTGCTCTGCTTGACATGTATGGGCAGTCTATTCCAGAGTATGGGGAGTCTCTGGGTCAGGAACCTATCCCTCCATCAAAGTAACATATCCTATGCAGACTGCCTCAAGGCCCTATCCCTGTAGTCTGTCTCCTACAGGCTGTTGAAAAGAGATCTATGCCTGGAATACAAGGCATTGTCAGACCCCACTTTGATAGACTTTCTACATATCTGCAAAACAAATGGCACCAGAATTACCCATTTTAAAGACTTAAACCTTGTCAGGAATATAAATAGGACCTGCTGGAGAGACAGTTATGTATCCTAGAGACTACTCCTTCACTGGAACAGGCTCCCCATCCATGTGAAACAGTATTCCTCCCTAACCCAATTCAAGTATAACTTGGAGAACTGGATGGGAAACAAGAAATTAATTCCTGGTAGTTTTATTGGCCATTTTGGGTCAATTCTAAACTCCTTGATCTGTTTCGCTTAAAACCCGGCTGCCTCATGGTTTTGGCATCTTTTCAGGCTTGCTAGTTGTTGCTGAAGCACCTACCAAGGGGAGAAAACGCTGAGAGAAGAAAAGGAACCATTTTTGTGATTTTAAGTATTTTCTTCTGATTTTTTGTTAAGTTTTACTGCTTTGCCGCCTATTTTTTGGCATTTTCCGGCTTGCTAAAGTTTATATCTGTAACAGTAACAGTACTTGGAACACATCTAGAGCCTGTTTACTGCATTTCCTGTGTTGCACTTAATTTAAAATCGTTTTTTTCTCTAAAAACTGCATTTTACCTGATTTTGGCCTAGCACTCAAGTGTGGGGTCATTTATTGCACTGTTGTGATTATTTTGCTGCTTGTGTATCTCTGCTACCTTTAAACTACAACAAAAAGAAAAAAAATCTTGCTTTTTTCCCACTTTCTGAAAGTTAAGAAGTTCAGTTACAGATTTGCTGTTCTGAACTGTCTGGAAGTTTCTAGAAGGCCAGTGCTTGCTTGGGCTAAAGGGAAGTCTCTGTGTTCACCAGTGGGAGTGGTTAACACTGAACAGCCTGCCTGTCCCTGGGGGAGTGGTTACTACCTAGAAGCTGTAGTTTTATTGGTGATTTTGGGTCAATTCTAAACTCCTTGATCTCTCTCTCTTAAAACCCTATAACTCTCTTTTTGCGCGGTTTTGCGCACTGAGCAGCGTCAGGCAGCGCCGCCTAAACAGGTTTAAACTATTACAGGCTCCACAAAGTCTGATCTTCACTTTTTCCCTTAGAACTGTTCAAACTCTCAAAGTAATCACTCTATTCTCTTTCTAAAGCCCTGCACTTGCTCAGCTCTTATAAGGAAACACTAACTAACTAAAGCACTACACCCTCCTTGACTTCTCATAAGTATTAGGCTCCCGATTGGTCCTTCCTGATCAAGTGAAAAATCAGTTCCCTTCCCTAATCTGATCAGTAAAAAAACAGTTCCCTATACTAATCTGGTATGTCCAAGGGTCAGTTTCAAGGTTACTCTCCAGTCCAGCTGGTGAATCTGGGAATTTTGAGGCAATGTTACAATCGCCTTATGTACACAGACAACCCTCTCCTCCTTCCAACAAACTCTAATACATGTGAGAGATGCAGTTACACAGCCAAACTGGAGGCAGAGCTATCTCAACCCAAGACTGGCACAGTCAGTCAGGAGGAAAAGGTAACCACCCACACCACAAATCCAGTCTCACACAGACCTATTGCATCCGCATACCCAACACATAAACACACAAAAACATACTCGGAGGCTCTAAATAAAAATCTGCCTAAACAGCAAAGATCTCCTAAGCAGATATCCAAGCAACAGCCATCCCTCAACAATACCCACGAATCACATATCTCACAAAATCTGTGTGCCTCACAGTCACAGCCCTTAAGGCCAAACAACACACCAAATACACTTGTTATAGGGGACTCTATTGTCCGGCACACTGACATCCCACTCACCAGACTGAACAAGGAGAAGGTCACTGTAAGCTGCCTGTTGGTCGTCAGGATCTGCCACATAATGCAAGCACTCAGGTCACTCCAAAGCAAGTACAAGTATGACTCCGTCATTGTCCATGCTGGTGTAAATGACCTGAGACATACCTCCCTGGATAACATGAAAAGAGACATAGAGGAGCTCTCTGACCATGTAGCCCAGGCTGGTATGACCCTGACCTTGAGTAGCATCTTGCCCTCACCAAGAATGATGCCACAGTATAAAAACAAAATAATCAGTTTCAACAATTGGCTAAAGTATTGGTGTCATTCAAAGGGGATCCAGTGTCTGTCAGCCTGGGATGACATGCTCGACAAGCCACGTTGTTTCGCTAGGGACGGCTTGCACCTGTCACCCTTAGGCTTTTGTATACTGGCCAAGGTTCTTGCCATCCCCATAGTGCCTTTTTTAGGCAAGGCTCAAAGGACAAACCCACCTCCATAGACAGCCCAAGGATAAAAAAACTAAAGGTAATGCTACTCAATGCCAGAAGTCTAAACCTCAAGATGCATGCACTTGAGGCTCTCCTCAGTATGGAGAAAATCGATGTCTGTGCAGTAACAGAAACCTGGTTCAAGGCTCCTGAGAGCACCCCAGCACTACCAGGTTATAACTCATACCATGCATTTCGGACCCAAAACTCAGACCGAAGCACAAAAGGAGGGGCAGTATCTATATTCATCAAAGATACCTACACCTCCAGGTTAGTAGCACTGCACGAAGCATCAAAACCATCCATGTGCAACTAACAGCAGGCAAAACTGCCTTTCAGTTTGTAGCCTGCTACAGAACACCCTCCCTGTTACAGGAACCCCACTTGGCATTCCTGAGAACACTGGAGAATATGAAGGTCTCTCCAAACACTATGTTATTGGGTGACTTCAACTACCCAAGCATTGACTGGGAAAACTACTCAAGCCCAAACACCCTCTCCCAACGGTTCCTTGAATTTATAAACTCTAACGCAATGGAACAACTGGTCACCACTCCCACAAGAGGGAACAACATATTGGACCTGGTCATCACCAACATGGGGACTCTATGTTCCACACCAGAGGTAAACCCCTCATTGGTAAGATCAGACCATAAACAAATTTCCCTGGACATCCATATCCCGTCCCCAGCCCCAGCCAAGGAAATCACTGTAAAGAATTTCTCAAAAGCCAACTTTGCACTTCTCAGGACTGAGGTGGAATCTTTCAAAGCCCCTGGGTCAGAGGATAATACAGCCCAATCTGCAGAATCCTTTACAAATGCATTCTATGAGCACCTGCAGGAATGCATGGATTGTGCTATCCCAAATAAAACCAAGACTCACTCCTCCAAAAACAGGAGACCAGTCTGGTGGCCCCCTGCCATAAATAAGCTATACAACAGAAGGAGGAAGCTACTACATGACAGAGCAAAATCCCAAAAAGGGAAGGCATCTCTGATCAGTATTAGCAAGAAACTTTGATCCCTCATAAAATCATCAAAGGCCAGCTTCGAAAGAAAAATTGCCCTAGACACTAAAGATAATCACAAGGCCTTCTTTAGTTATGTCAGGAACATAGGCGGAAACTCCCAGATATGCTCTGAATTGTTGCATAATGGTACAAAATATACCGAACCTACAGACATAGCCAACATCCTGGCAGATAGATTCAGTGCAAACTTCTCCCCCCCTTCCCCCCCAAAGGAGCAAATGCCTATCCCAACTGAATGTAACCTCTCTGACATCACAGATGCACAGGTGAAAGCTGCCCTCTCCAAAGCAAAAAACACAGCATCTATGGGACCAGATGGTGTCTCAGGCTGTGTCTTACACGAGCTCCAAGAAGAACTGAACCCTCACATTAAGTCACTGCTCAAACTTAGCCTCACTACAGGATATGTACCCAAAAGAATGGCATACAGCTACAGTGGTCCCACTCCACAAAGTTGGTGCCACAACGGACCCCGGAAACTATCGCCCCATAAGCCTGACTAGTCTGTTCTGTAAAGCTATGGAGCATATTATCATGGAACTCATAAACAATGACATTGGGAGCCTCCAGACACTGGACCCTACCCAATTCGGCTTTGTTAAGGGCAGATCTTGCCTCTTAAACCTAGTTGCTTTCTTTGAAACCGTTACCAAAGCCATAGATGAGGGCAAGGTAGTCCACACAGCCTACCTGGACCTCGCAAAAGCCTTCGACACAATACCCCACTCGGGCATCATAAATAAGCTTACCAGCTTAAATATCAACCCCTAGATCACAAGATGGGTTACAAACTGGCTCAGAGATAGAACCCACATGGTCAGAATCGCAGGTGCCATGTCCGAATCCAAACCAGTTACAAGTGGCGTCCCACAGAGCTCAGTTCTGGGACCTCTCTTGTTCGGTATATAATTCTCTGAGGTTCAGACTAACACGGGGGGATTATGGCTGACAAAGTTCGCAGATGACTGCAAACTGGGGGCCATAATCGAATCTCCAACTGACACAAGCATCCTCCAAAAGGGTCTCACAGAGACGGATGCTTGGTGCCAGAGCCACGGCCTCAAGCTAAATGCTAAAAAGTGCATAGTCATCCCCTTTGGGAAAAACAAGGTGCCCACAAATTACCACATAGGTGGTAATCCATTAAGTATGGAAGAAGTAATTAGAGATTTGGGGACCAACGTAGATAGTAATCTCTCTTTTGATAATCATGTTGCCAAAGTGGTTAGAAAGACCTTCTATATAGCCCACCTTATCATGAAAGGGTTCGCATCTAGATCAAGAGAGGTCATTGTGCCCCTCTACTCGTCACTCATCGGGCCCATAATTGAATACAATGCCCCTTTTGGGATGTAGCTTACCCAACATCTGCAGCAACTGGAGAGACCCCAAAAGTACCTCACCAAGAGGATCATGGGCTACAAACAGATGTCCTATGCAGCTCAACTAAAGAAACTCCAGCTCTACTCAGTTGCTTATCGCCTACTCAGAGGTGATCTATGCCTGACGTACAAAGCCATGTCAAACCCAGAATTAATGGACATGCTCCACCTCAAAAAATCCAAGTCCCTTAGAGCTACACACTCCAGGGACCTAAACGTCAGCACAAAAATAAATAGGACATGCTGAAGGGACAGTTTCATTTCCCAGAGGCTCCCCTCACTCTAGAATAGAATCCCATTTCATGTTAGACATAGCCCCTCGCTGACCCTCTTCAAGCGAAATCTGGACGTGTGGATGGGAAATCGCAAATTCACCCCTGGGATCTCTTCTGTGTCCCTGCTAGACAGAGGCATAGTAAACTAATCTTAAAAGGGTACCTTCTGTGATCTACTTTACAGAGGCACAGTAGGCTAATCTAATAGGGAGGCGGAAGCCAAATACACTCTGGCTAGGCTTATAAATGCCCTAGGGCAGATAGCCTAGTATCTACCTATGAACCTATGTCTCTAATGGACACAGGCTCATTTCCCAGGCCCCTGTTTTTAATTTTTTCATCTCCCAAGCTCCTGCTATCACTTATCAATGGTATGAGAACTTGTCAGAGATTTGGGATGCATGGTTAGGCTTAAAACGACCTTGTGGTTAGTCTAGTAAACACCTATGAACCTATGTAGAAGACATATAATTTAGCATTCAAGAAAAACTTTTATCAGGTGAATTCAGTATTAATGGGAAAAGATAATATATATCTCAAGTGTTTATATGATCCCAGAAAACATATGAAAAGGAAGTTGTGCCACTGGTATTTCCTTTCATAATGGGGATCAAGATTAAACACAGTAAACAGAGTTATGTTGTATATGAGTGAAGCTGAAGGGGGACTGACTTTAATACATTCAGTTCTTTATTCTGCTTCATTAAACTTGTATAGACTATTAACAGTGAAAATGTTTAAATATAGGTAAACAAAATTCTGAGAGATGATGTGAATAAGAAAAAGAAAAAAGTGTATGCAAATAAAATTATCAAGAAAAATACTATCATGGAAAATAAAAATTGATGATACAGAGAAAGACAAAAGGATGTGGTATAATAATGTGATAAGTCAATATTGTGCAAGTCCATAGGGAAATTTACCAGAACAGGTAAGAAAAAATGGTATAGTAAGATAATACAGTGTCAGGGTTTTCTATGAAGACTGGTAATAAATAAGTTACCAGTAAAGGGGAATATGCTTTATAAAAAGAAAGTTAAAATAATGTATTTATTTTATGGGGAGGAAGAGACAACAGAGCATTTCTTTGAAATGTGAAATTTTTACTTTTAGTAAATGTTATTGCGTTGAGGTGTTAAGCTGTGCCAGATGATGTTAGAAGGGTGGGGATGGTACTTCATGGCTGTGCAAACTCACATGCATATGAATCCATTTTGCCTTTTCTAAATAATGTCAGGTTAGAGACTGCATCTATTTGCATGTTCCCATGATATTCTGAGGATTGTTGATGATTTCTCTGGACTCAGTCTCTATTACAAGAGCGATCGTGTGAGCCCAAGGCTGCATTCACAAGAAGCTAAGACCAAGTTTTACGGATAAGTTTTCATTTATATTTGCTTATTAGTGTGATTCATAGAGATAAACATAAAAAGAGTACTTTACATAGAAAATCTGTAAATTACTCTCGACTTTTGAGAGAATACGTTTAACATCACCATATTAACTTGTGATTATAAGAGTTAAGTGGCAAATGACTTAGAAAACTGTGAACATTTTTAAAGTAAGAAAAATATAAATATTGCAAATTAATATGAAATAGTCCAAAATTATGTAAGATTATTGAGTTGACTTCAAGAAATGTTTGTTTTACTGATATGATGGGCATGTTACAATGACTTTAGTGAGTACCTTAAAGCTGTCATTTGTAAATGGTAAATCATTATGCAAGCTATGGAAATGATTAGTGATCGTTGAGAAAATCATTTAATTTGTTGTCATTTAGTAATTGTGCATACATGGTTGAAATGCATAGATTTAATTGCAAAATACTGACGCAATGAAGATGTTTTGTAGGCTCAACATACATGTGATTTTACAGCTGTTAACTAATTGCATGCCTTACTATTGTGACTGTATTCATAATAGTGCAAACATTATTTCAGCATAAATTTACTTGGCTGAAATGAGACTCTACATATGTATAAAAATATGGAGTTTGGGTCTCCTAAATATTTTTTGAGAATGTTTGGCATGCTTTTAGTTTTGCATTATTTGACTGATGATTACATCAAAAATTTTTGATAGGAATGTGACATATTTTTATGTGCAGTAATGATGCAAAACAAGAGATCAAGGTAGTGAAAGGACAACTTCAGCCATAATGAAAAACACATCTTCATGGTAGCCCTTAGGCATATAAGACAAACACGTTTGGAAAAGGGGAGAGGGCAAAAACCTGGAATCAAGTTGTAATGGGCATTAATGTAGTCAGTGGAAGGAACTGCAAATTAATACAGTGTAATAAGAGGCCAAATGATATGGCATGAAGTACTAAATCCAAGGCAATGCAGAATGCAATTTCTCATACCAGTACTGGTGGTGGGGGGGCTCCAACACTTTTTCTTTTAAGACCAGATGAGGAACACCTCCTGTCCATTAATGAGGATGATGGCACTGAAACAGAGGTGGTTTGGACACAGGCTGTTAACAATGGCTACAGCAGCAAAGCATGTCTGCTCAGGAAGGTTGGTTTAAAAACAGTAACATATAGTTATAGTTATATAGAAAAGTGAATGCTGACATGGAACGATTACATTAAACACATGACAATTATTATAAACAGGTGAACCTTCTACATCTTCACAGAATGACAATGAAGACAGTGTGCATGATAGGGTAAGTGTTCCCCACACCTCCTTACTTAGCATAGAGTTCTTTATTGGTAGTATTTTCAAATCATTTTTTGCAGGGTCATCAGCAGAAACAAACAGCTACACTATATCAATAAATTTGGATGATAGCAGCAGTAGAATGGTTGATGATAACATAGTTATATTTATGAGGCAGCCTGAGGAAAGTTGCACTCAGTTTCCAAGTTTAACGGAAGGATCTCACAGCCCACAACAACATGTTAGTAGAAGTGACATTACATCTCAAAGTCAAATGCTGACATCACACTCACATCTGTAGCGGAAGAAAACCCATGCACCTATATACCACTATCTCAAAACACAGATGAACATTGTCAGAATGATGGAAGAAATTCAGAGGTAACGACGTCCACAGTGGCACCTTAACAAAGGGGAACCAGCCACAGGTGTTTTTCACAGCTACCCTTAGAAACACATAAAAACATTGGCTGCCCAGCAGCAAGTGTGCTATGACATCGTTAGGGCTCAGACCACTGCCACAGAGAGTCAGCTGGAAGTGGTCAGAACTCTCCAGGGTATATGCGAGAATTTTCAGCTTAACATGGAAATGACAGAGAGGAGGGATAATGCCATGATCACTCTGATGTGTAGTATGGAGGCAAACCAAGCATCCCTGATCACCTCCATTCATACACTAGTTAGGACTTAGCAGACTCAAGTAAGAGTCAGTCTTGGAAGAGGATATGGTACTGTCCAGGCATGTGGGGGCAGATCACATAAGGCTATAAGTGCTTTTCAATAAAGTACTTTAGTTAGTAGGGGGGACACGCACAACAGATTTCAAGCAGTCCATGTCAGTACTTATCTGCACCTAGCAGAACTTCTCATTCAAGGTCCCAGTTATGAAATACTATCAAATCAGTGTCTGTAGGATCACCTGCATCAAGTAGATGATGATAATGGACCAATTCACCATCCAGCTGTCATGACAGTCCCGCTTCAAAATCACTTAATTGCCTAGCCTACCTTACTACTGTGATTCACTTGTGACATTTCTGTTACAATTTAACCTTCATTCACGTATGTCAATGTTTAACTTGAAGGGATTAAGTTACTAAAATAGCAAAAAAAAAAAAAAAAACGTGTAGGACACTTTTCAACTGTATGCATTTTATTCCTCTAATGGTACTGCTTAAAACATCATGGAACTGTGGAAAGAAATCTGCATGTTATACAATTGCAGTGATTAAACCACTAATGCTGTATGCATCACCATTGTTACAATTGGCAGTTATCCACAACTTAAAAGGAGTAATACATGTGTATTTAGCGAAATACTAATACATAAATTACAGATTAAAATGAGTATCCTGCCATGTAAATAAACATAGCTGCCACTTCACCCTCCCCACTGCACAAATAATGATGTTTTTGTCTCTGAGGCCACAAATTATTTTGCAAATTATTGTGTATGACAAAATGAAATAATCCAATGTGCAGCACCTTAATACACAACATAGCTCCAACTGAGATAATATTGCTTAATATAAAAAAAGATATGTTTTCATTCAATTGGAAGATACATTAATTACTGAAGTAACACCTTTTACTAACTGTATCAATTCAGGACATTAAGTACGTACATTCTTAGTTACACTACCGTTGCAAAATGTATTGCGCAAGATGGGGATGTGTGGCAAAACTGGTGAACTGTTAGCATCATAAGATTTTTGCTCTGCTTCTTTCAGTTAAAATTTGACAGACTATAACTATGAAATTCATCAAAGTATTCTCACAATAACTGAAATATCATAAAGTAAACTAGCTGGAATTGTTTGGTAAAAATTATTTGTTTTATTTGGATATCTTCCTGTCAAAACTTCAATATGATCATAACTGCAAATTAAGGATGAGTCATTCTAAGGCAACATCTGAAGGAGCATCTGTAAAGAAGAACTGTAGTCTATCCTTAATAATATACAGGACTTATCATTGAAAATGTTTCAACTATACTCAAAATAGATACAGTTAAAGAAGATTGCAAAAAACAAATGAATCTAATTAAAGAAGTTATTAAACAACAAAAACTTCAAATATCAGGTGTGGACAAAGCATCAGTGAGACAGATGACATATTAAACTAGGTGAAAATCATACTGAATTTATGTTTAAACAAAATAATAATTTTCTCAAAAAATAGGTGATCATGAAAATAGAACAAGAATGAATAATATTAAAATTTATGGTGTTCCAGAAAAACAAGGAGGAGATAATATGGTTAATTTTCTAACTTCTCGGTTACCAAAAATCTTAAATCTTCCTGATCTTCCTTTAGTATAGAAAGGACTCATAGATCCTTAACTATAATAAGTGCAAATAAAAAGAACTTCTCTACTCCAGGTAATATAATAGTTAGATTTAGCTCCAGTAAATATAAGGACTTAATTCTAAAAATAGCTTGGTCTGTTTCTCCCATAAAAATAGGAGATTCAGTTATAAGATTTGAAAATGATTATTCTTCATTGGTTGTTACAAAAAGAAAAGCATGTATTCCTTAATTAAAAAGCCTGAAAAAAATCTGGAATAAAAACTAATTTGATTTACCCTGCAAGATTGATACTATTTTTACTGTATGACCAGAAAATGTTTGAGTCATTAGAAGATGCAATCTCTTTACTTAAAAAAATAATCTACTGAATACTATAGAAGAAATGGACTGGAGTTCCTCTCTGAAAATATAGGCTACAAGAAGTGACTAGACTAGCTTGGAGACAAATGAATGTAATATGTTCTAGTTTATCATTTAACCTTAACAGCATACAATAGTTTTGAAGAGACTCCACAAAGGTAATACTATATCACAATAACACTGTTATTTCAATTAATTTTTGAACAATTAATTAAAATTATAGTGATATTTATGTGATTTATACTAGTATAACTGATATATGAACAATCATTGCCTTAGAATAAGATACTTATAGTAAGTGTTGCAATGATCTACTTGGTTTTATGAAGAATGATAAATTAATGTTAAAATTAAACAATTTAAAAAGTAATTTTAATTTTAATATAGCTGAAATACATGTTTTGGTAATTAAAATGATCTTTACAAATGATTAATTGGCTACATTACCCATATTAAAGGTACCACAGGCAAGAAGTGACTAGACCAAAAAAGAAAAAGCTTAAAGACAAATGAATGTAATATATTCTAGTTTATCTTTTAACGTTAACAACATACAATAGTTTTGCAAACACTCCACAAAGGTAATAATATATCTCAATAACACTGTTATTTCATTAACTTTTGAACAACTAATTAAAATCGGCTAGGTTACCTGTATTAAAGGTATTACAGGCAAGTACAAATAGTGATTTTTTTTTTTTTTTTACTTTTTGGCTTTAAACAATTCAAGCATATAGATAACTATTATAGGTTCATAGGTAGGTACTAGCCTATCTGCCTGAAGGCATTTATAAGTCTAATAAACAGCAAAAATGTGGTAAAAGTGCCCAAAGAGTAACTAGTAATCCAAAATTAGGCACCGGAGACCTGCAGTTCCAACACACAAATAATTTAATGTTCAAACACAGCAAAAGGAACACACATCCAAAAATAACATAAACGCTGATAAAAACACAGCAAAAGGAGACCAGCAGTTCCAACACACAAATAATTTAATGTTCAAACACAGCAAAAGGAACACACATCCAAAAATAACATAAACGCTGATAAAAACACTTCCCCTTATTTTTTCATCTCACAGAACTTCATCAGATGGGCAAAAACATCATAGTTACCTAGGTTAAATAACTTTTCCTGTTTGAATAGACCAATGAAATCAGTGATTCAGTTAGTTACCAAGATATAGAAAGAGTGGATTCTAAACTGCATGCGACAGTCTTACTAGTCTAGCACCATCTGGTGGACTAATAATAAAACACATGAAAATGTATATAAATAAAATAACATGAATATACATAAAAAATGTAAAAATATCACAATTTTGCAGACCTGAGCTTGAGTACAGGTTTTAAAGACACCATATCATTAAGTCCTGAATTGTCGCAAGCATCCAGGACTAACTGCCAAGGGAATTTTTCCAAAGGGGATGACTATGCACTTTTTGGCATTTAGCCTGAGGCCATGATTTTGACACCAGGTATCCGTCTCAGTGAGACCCTTTTGGAGGATGTCTGTGTCAACCGAAGAGTCAATTATAGCCCCTAGTTTGCAGTCGTTTGCGAACTTGATCAGCCATAGTTCTCTTGTGCTTGCCTGTACCTCTGAGAAGTATATGCTGAACAGGAGGGGTCCTAGGACTGAGCCCTGGGGAACACCACCTGTAGCCGGTTTCAAGTCAGACCTAGCTCCCACAACTCTCACCATGTGGGTTCTGTCCGTGAGCCATTTGGCAACCCATCTTGTGACATAGGGGTTTATGTTCAGGCTGGTGAGCTTGTCTATAATACCAGAATGGGGAATGGTGTCAAAGGCCCTTGCGAGGTCTAGGTCGGCTGTGTGTACCACCTTTCCCTCGTCTATAGCCTTGGTAACTGTCTCAAAGAAGTCCACCAGGTCTAGGAAGCATGATCTGCCCTTAATAAAGCTGAACTGGGAAGGGACCAGTGTTTGGAGGTTCCCAATGTCTCTGTTAATGTGATCCATGATGATGCGCTCCATGGCCATGAAGACCAAGCTAGTCAGGCTTATAGGGTGATAGTTCCTGGGGTCTGTTGTGGCTCCACCTTTGTGGAGCAGAATAACTGTTGCTGTGTGCCACTCTATGGGTATGCAGCCTGTGGACAGGCTGAGTTTGAACAGTGTGTTTAGGTGAGGGGTTAGTTCATCTTTGAGCTCATGTAGGATGCAGTCTGAGACACCATCCAGTCCCATTGATGCTGTGTTTTTGGCTTTGGAGAGGGCTGCTTTAACCTGAGTGTCTGTGATTTCAGGGGCTCTACATTCTTCTGGTATGGTTATGGGTCCTTTTGGGGGGTGAAGTTTGCACTGAACCTGTCTGCCAAGATCTTGGTGATATCAGTCCGTTCAGTGTATTTTGTGCCATTCTGCACTAACTCCAAGCAGATCTGAGCATTGCCACTTAGATTCTTGACATAGCTAAAGAATGCCTTGTGGTTATCTTTGGAATCCTTGGCAATTTTTCTTTTGAAGCTAGCCTTGGATGATTTTATGAGGGATCATAGTTTCTTGCTGATACTGATCAGGGATGTCTTCCCTTCTTGGGATTTTGCTCTTTTCTGTACTAGTTTCCTCCTTCTGTTGTATAGCTTGTTTATGGCAGGGGTCCACCATACTGGTTTCCTTTTCTTGGAGGAGTGAGTCTTGGTTTTACTTGGGATAGCCCGATCCATGTATTCTTGTACGTGCCCATAGAATGCATTAGTAAAGGATTTTGCAGCTTGGACAGCGTTATCCTTTAGCATGGGGGCTTTGAAACTTTCCACCTCGGTCTTAAGTAACGTGAACTTTGCTTTCGAAAATTTTTTCATGGTGGTTTCCTTTACCAGGGGTGGGGGAGGAATGTGGATATCCAGAGTGATTTGTTTATGGTCAGATCTAACCAGCGAGGGGTTGACCTCTGGTGTGGAACACCAGTCGCCCATGTTGGTGATGACGAGGTCCAATATGTTGTCACCTCTGGTGGGAGTGTTGACCAGTTGATACAGGGTGTTTGAGTTTATAAATTCTAGAAAATGTTGGGCAAGGGAGTTAGTACTTGAATAGTTCTCCCAGTTAATGTTTGGGTAACTGAAATCACCCAATATTAGGGTGTTTGTTAGGACCTTTATGTTTCCCAGTGTTTTCAGAAACACAGAATGGGGGTCCTGGGACATGCTGGGTGATCTGTAGCAAGCTACAATTTGAATTGCAGTTTTGCCCATTACTAGTTGCATGTGGATGATCTCTGAAGCTTAGTGCTGTGCCACTAACCTGGAGGTGTGGGTATCCTTGATGAATATGGATACGCCCCAGCTTTCTTTATTTCAGTCCGGGTTCTGTGGCCGAAATGTATGGTATGAGTTGTAACCTGGTAGTGCTGGGGTACTCTCTGGAGCCTTAAACCAGGTTTCTGTTACTGCACATATATCGATTTTCTACATACTGAGGAGTGCCTTGAGTGCGTGCATTTTGAGGTTTAGACTTCTGGCATTGAGTAGCATTACACTTAGTTTTTTGTTACTTGTGCTTTTGATGGTGGTGGGTTTGTCTTTTGAGCCTTGCCTAAAAAAGGCACTATGGGGGTGGCAAGAGCCTTGGCCAGTATTTGAAAGTCTAAGGGTGACAGGTGCAAGCCATCTCTAGTGAAGCATTGTGGCTTGTCGCACATGTCATCCCAGGCAGTCAGACACTGGATCCCCTTTGAATGACACCAGAAACTTAGCCAATTGTTGAAACTGATCATTTTTTCTTTATACTGTGGTATCATTCTTGGTGAGGGCAGGATGCTACTCAGGGTAGGGTCATACTGGCCTGGGCTACGTGATCAGAGAACTCTTCCATGTCTCTTTTCATGTAGTCCAGGGGGGTATGGCTCAGGTCATTCACAGCAACATGGACAATGACAGAGTCATATTTGTGCTTGATGTGGAGTGACCTGAGTACTTGTGTTATGTGGTGGATCCTGGCACCCGACAGGCAGCCAACAGTAACCTTCTCCTTATTCAGACTAGTGAGTGGGACATCAGTGTGCCTGACTATAGAGTCACCTATTACTAGTATGTTGGGTATGTTATTTTGCCTTAAGGACTGTGACTGCATGGCACACTGGTTTTGTGAAGTATGTGTTTCATGGTTTGTGTTGGGGGGGTGGAGGTTGCTTGGATGTCTGCTTTGAAAATCTCTGTTGCTTTTGCAGATTTTTATTTAAAGCCTCTGAGTATGTTTTTGTGTATTTATGTGTATTTTTGCCAGTGCTGGTTTAATGGGTCTATGTGAGACTGGTGGTGTGATGCAAGTATTTCCCTTCTCCTTCTGATTGTCTGATCCAGTCTTGGGTTGAGAGAGCTTAGCCTCCAGTTTGGCTGTATTATTGCATCACTCGCATATATTAGTGTTTGGTGTTAGGAGAAGAGGGTTGTCTGTGTACATGAGGCAGCTGTAACTTTGCTTCAAACTGCCCTTTGGACATGCCTGAATAGGTACAGTGAACTGTTATAGTTGTCTGTTAAAGATCTTTCATCTAATCTCAGCTTAAACATTTAAAAATTCTAATAGTTCAAGTTGCTTGTTTTTCTTTTCAAGTCTTGTATTTTTTTAAAAGAATTGAAGCATTAAACAGGTGTATTCAGTATAACACATCCAAAGGTTAAAGTTCAAGAATACTGACGCTCTTAGGAAGTTTTTGAGACAATGAGAACAACTGGAACTTTGCAGTATAATTACAGAAGACAGAGGTAACTTTATGAACTGTTAGGTAAAGACTAATATTATCTGAATTAATTTGTGTGCTAAGTGATCTCTGGATAAAGAAATATTAAACTAGCATTTTCTGGGTTGGTACAGGTGGAGCGGCATTAGCAGTAGACATAGTCATCTTCTCTTTCTGTTACAATAACTCTTGGTTTTCTCCGACAACAATTCAAGATGTTGGCCCTTTTCAGCAGACTTCTAGATTCATTTATATCCCTCTTCTGGAAGGAGGAATTGGAGATGATGTTAGTGGGGCTTCAGTAATCTGGCAAGACCACCTCTGTCCATATCATAGCTTTTTTTTTCCTTGCTGTTGAGCATCACCATCATGAGTTATTTTACATTTTCTTATACTGACAAAAAGTTCAAGATTTGTTAGAAAGGGGAGCAGTGTGTGATTGCAGAGTGGCTATTTCACATTTAGGATATTATTTATTGTTGGTCTCTCCCCTCCCCAACAATGAGCAGCTGTGGATGAGTTGGTTGCCCACATTTATCTTGCTTGTACTATACCCCATACTATTGGAATGCACTGGTTGTACTGATGATGAGGTTTCTTTGCACATGTTATTGAATGTGTTGACATACAGATGACTGAATGAATAGCTATTATGACACAAGCTTTAACTTACCTTTGAATGAACTGAAGGTGAGCACAGGCGTTGTGTCAAAAGCCTTTCTGGCTGGCTGTGTGCAACCTCCAGTGTGTGTTTTGTTGTTGTGTATAATTTTGATAAAGGGAAAGTATGTAACTTTGTGTAATGTTTGTGATATATGTTGATAGAGTTGACCTTCAAAATACGATTGAGCAAGTTTTGGTATTCATGTTTAAACAAAATGTTCCTTTGGCTGAATTGTAACTCCTTTTCTTGCATTGTGTGTCTCTGTACTTCTATCACTAGCACCTTGGCTGATGGTGAGGGCTGCAGTTTCTCTATGTTTCTTATTTCTTTTTCCTTTCAAATTTTGCTCTTACTAACACTTTTGTGTTCTGGCAATGATGCTTGGTGGTAACTCCTCAACACAATGTTGTTTTGCATACGGTTTTCTTGTTTGTATCTGTGAATTTTTCAAAGTTGTTTTTTTGGGGTGTGTTGGTGCTTACTGTTGTAGTCTGTAGGTGGCATATTTCCTGTTATTTTTCACTTATTTCTTATGAATAAACATGTGGGGAAATAGTTAACTGATGAGGATAGATGTTTTCCTTTAATCAGTTCATGCTGGGCTGGTAGGAACGGAGCAGCATTTGGCATGGTCATGCTCTTCTCACTCGTGATTGCATGAAAGGAAAAAATCCTTTGAGCGTGCTTTTGCTTAATCAAAATTTAATGGGTATTATGTTTCCTTAAAATGTAGGTTAACAGACAGTTTTTTTTACTGTGCATGTGTGTACATATTTTTGTATTTTGTATTTTACTCTGCATTCTAAGGCTTTCTGTTTTTTTTTCTCTGTCAGTTTCATTTAGTTAAGAGAATTGTTTAAACAGATACTATACTATAGTTCTGCAATTCAAAACCTCAGCTTGTCTACAAAACTGTAACTTATATCACTTTTCTGAAATATATTAGTGTTCATTCTTTTATTAAAAAATGATTTGTCTTAAATGTGTGATATTTAATAATATATTTGAGCAGAGCATTTTTTTTTGTTCAGGTTAAAATAAGTTGGGAAGTTTTAATGGGTTTTCTCATAAAACAAGGAAAAATGGTTCCATGATGGGTTATATATACAAGGTTAGGTTTAAATTAATTTACTTTTGGTCCTCAACTCCATATTAAATTGTATAAATACTGTATTTATAATCATTTGAAAAATGTCCCATCTTACTAATAAATAATATTTAAGTTTTATAAGGAAATTATAAGATGATTATAATCATTTTTGTTTTGAAGTCTTAATAATATGAATCAATTGAAATGCATCTCACTGAACATAAATGGTTTGAATAAAAGCTCTAACAGAGGGAGTTTAATTTAATATTTAAAAATGCAAAGATGGCATATGATATTTTTTGCAGGAAACATATTTAATTCAGGTTGATATTGTTATACTGGCATCTAAAGATTATAAGGTTCAAGTTCACATTTTGAAACAAAAAGAGGTACTGTTATCTTGTGAAAAAACAGTATCAATGCTGCCTATTATAAAGAGAGATATATTCAGATAAAAATGGAATGAGGTGGCTGAGGAATGTCTAAAAAGGGGGGATTAAATTTCCAAACCATGTAATGACCACGGTGAATTATAGAAAGAACCCATGATTCTTTGGTAACCTTGAACCAAATAGGAAAATACAGGGGAAGACACAGAGAAAGATTAATGTGACTGAGAAGAACAGAGCAAGGATAGTCAGTCAGCATTTGATTTGTCTGGAAAAGGAGGCTTCTGAGTAGGAGGAGTTTGCGTAGCCTTAGCAGGAGGAGCCCATCTACTACCCTTTTTATCTTTGTGGGGAGGGTGTGACTGTCTACCAACAAAGGCAGGCTTATTAGGATAATTCCTCTGAAACATAGGCACACGGGAAACAAAAATATTCTTCAACTACTGTAAGGCCTTGCAGTTTTCTTGCAGGGACTTAAACAACTCTGCATTAGCAGCACCAAATAAATGCTTATTAACTAGAGGAGCATCCATCAGTATAGCCTTGATATCATCAGGCAAAGGCTCAAATCTAAGCCAGGGATACCTCCTCAAAACAGATCTAAAAGCAGCAGCCCTAAATGAAGCATCAGCTGCATCACAACTGCATTTAATGGAATGCTGAGCTACTTGGGAGGATGTCCCACGCAAAGCAAGAGCAGAGGCCTTCCCCTCAGAATCAGGGAGATCTGAAATAGTCTGACAGGACTGACAGAAAAGACCCAGAATGTACCTGGTCTTATGTGTCTGATAGTTAAGAGCTCTAAAACTAGGTTAGCAGGAGTGTACATGTTCTTGCCCAGTCCCTCCATGGCTCTGCTATCTTTATCCAATGACAGCAATTTAGCGGAAGGCTTATCAGAAGTCAAAGATGGGTCAGTATAGGGACGGTCCTTAGGCACTTTATCAGGTTTTTTGTGAGCAGGGAGTTGGGAGTCAGGAGCCTGAGAAGCAGTGGAACAGGCATCCAGCAAAGCTGCAAAAACAGAAGGAACAGCAGAAGGTCTAGAAGCTCATAGTACATCTTCTAAACATCAGACACCTGAGGAGCTCAGTCCCATTTGAAAAATTCCATCATTCTAGAAACAGTATTACCAAGTGAAATCCCCTCAAAAGGAGAGTCAGGACTGATAGACTCTTTTTCCTCTGAACCATAATCAAGTGGCGAAGGAATCCGGAAGGGATAGGTCAGGAGCTTTTCATCAGAATCAGCAGCATCCTCCTTAGGAGAATCCTGCTCCCCGAGTCTCTTAAGAGGGCTAGAAGACCAGAGGGGAGCAGGGACAGAAACACCCTGTGGAGGCTTGAGAGCCATAAGGGGATTAAACAGGCCTCAAGTGCAGTTTTGCCATTCACTCTGAGGATCTTTTAGAGCAGGTGAAATATGTTCAGTTTTTGTTTCTTTTTGAGTGTGATATCAACCTTAAGAATATTTTGGAGGCTATGTTGCCTGAGAGCACTCAATAATGGCAGTTGTAACCTCTTCACTTACTTGAATTTCAGAAACACCCCTATGCCCTTCAATAATAACCAGTCATGGTTCCCCCTGTACATTCGGCATGGATGTCTGCAAAACCTTCACTGACATGTTTGGTGTCGGGTCCATGCTGGCCTCTGAACAGTTGTGGCAGAGGAATCTAAGAAAGAAACCAGCTGATCCTCCAGGCTTTCACCAGCCTCAAGAGAGATGTCTGGTGGAGGTGATACAGCCGATAAATCAGACTGGACCTTCTTGGCCTTTTCTTTGCAGATGGCTCCCCTTTGGGCCAGGAAGATCTTTCCATGATCTCCTTAGGCAACAATTTAAATAATTGGTTCTCAAGGTAAATTGCAACGGAAGAAAGCTGACTCCACAATGTGAGACAAAGGACTGACAAATCTCATAAGACGTGGTTGTGGGAAGCGCCTAAACAGAAAAAACACTGCTTGTGATGATCTTTATGGGGAATCTGTCTCCAACACTGAGCTTTCCTCTTTCTGGATTACACGAAACCCAACAACCAAAAACAAGGCAAAGGTAAGAATAAAAGCAAAAACCTTAATGTGACACTTATTTGAGTGCAGTAAAACAAGCAGATGAATTAGTGTTCAGATGGTAGTAAAGAGGTTCTGAGGATGGCACATCCGAACGTCACCTTTATACCCTGTGCCATGTGTGGGGAGCATATGTGTGACATACAGTGTACCCTTTACAACCAAAAGGCTTTGGTATACTGGCTGGACATCAGGCTACCTTCAGCAGGGTATCCCTATTATAAAGAATACTGCAACAGTGATATGGAAGAATATTGGGTTTTTGTCCAGACCTTTACGCTTGTGCTGGTGGGTGGGGGGTGCAACCTACCATTCTGTTGTCCAAAATAAGAAGTGTGTTTCAAGTGCTTTATGCTGACAATGGATACACAACTTCTGATTATTTTTTGGAAAGAATGCATTACTTACATGCTATATGGGTTTTGTCCTTCTCTGTTTTATGTCACAGAGAATTATGGCACCCAAGCTAGGAAATCCACAAAACTCCCCTTTTAGTGAGGCTGACAATGAGGTCATCATCCAGGCTCTGAGGTGCCATGAAGCCTTCCTAGTTGAGAAAAACCAGGGAGATATGACTACCGGAAAGGACATGTGGAACCAGTTAGTCAGTGATGTTAATTATGATCAAGTGCAGCATCAGGCCACTGACATGGTTTCATTAGCATGGAGGAGGGTGGTTGCAGTTGCCAGAGCACAGCTGGCTATGGGACTTATCCTGCTACCGAGCCTGTCTAACATCAGAGAACCCAACAGTTCAGAAGAGCCTTAGCACTGTGTGATTTATGTTGGTGCTAATATGGCTGGGAGACTATGTGTGGCCAGGAGCAGATTCCTGGGAGGCTTACATATGGCGACTTTATACTGTCTTATAGACTAAAATATAATTTTGCTGCTGCTGCTTGTAATACATGCTTTATATATGTACCTATTGATAATTCATCATTATACAAAAGACTGGGACAATGAACATGGAGGTAGGGAGACAGCTCAGACAAGTTTCATTTACAGCTATTTCTTACAAGGCTTATATCCAATTGTTTATTCACTGTCCTTGTGTTATTCCCAGTGTGATGCTTAATAGCCATCCTTTCATTCCTTCATTTCTTCCAGGCCCATCCTCCCAGGAAAATGTTGAGACATCAGCACATGGTAAGCAAATGTTTCCTTTCTTATTTTTATTTATTTATTTATTTATTTATTTTACATTTATTTACCAGGATAGTCTTACTGGACACAGGTCCTTTTTAAGCAGAGGCCTAGGGAGAAAAGCTCTATATTTACAACAAAACAATTGTACAAAATTTCAAAACATTACATCAGAAAAGTAACACATGGATACAGAGTAATAACATACAGTGAGTTCTTAATACATCAATTTTACACATATAGACTAAGGTTAATACACATTTCTAATAATAGCAGATACTAATATTTCTATCTACCACATAACTTTATGTATGTGCATAACTATGGAGAGATAGCACAGGTAAATAATACTATATTAATCAGGGAGAGATAATAGTAAAGAGATAATAGACCAGTTACTAACTGAGAAACGTTGCAGGAAGTTTTGGGGGCAGAGAGTGAGCCAGACTAATTATTGTGAAGCAAAGGGTGGGTGGAGAATAAGGAAGAGAGGATAGAGGTATTAGATAGTGGGGGGGGGGGTTGGAGGAAGGAACTCATAGGGTGTCCTTGTATTCATGTTTTGGTAAAATTTTACACAACTATTCTTTATCCAGGACTGGTGCATAAACATAGCTTTGTATTCAATAAATGGGATTTGAGTCTTTTTTAAACTGCAGTGTGTTTGTAGCTGTTTGTATATCTTTCAGCAACGAGTTTCAGATTTTGGCTATGCATGCTGAATAGAGGGAATCCCCAGTGGTATTATTGGATTTGATAACTTTTAAGAAGGATTTATTAACTGAGTGTAAAGACTGGCTACTAGTGTAGGGGAGTAGAAGGTTTTGCAGAGCAAGTTTTTTTTTTTGAGGTTGATTTAGAAGTGCATGGGCCAAAGTAAGTTGGTTGCAAATTAAGAGCTAGGGTAGTTCTAGCCAGTTAAGTTGTTTGAGTGCAAGGCAGTGGCGTTTTCTAAGGTTGGAGTCTGTTACAAGCTTTGCGCTCTTATATCAGGTATTCAATTTTGATAGGTCTGATTTTTTTAGGTTTGTAAGAATGGGTGAGGCATATAGGAGTATGCAGATCAGGTGTGTTTTTGCAATGGTGGCCTTTGTGCTATGGGTTAGGTATTGCCTATTTCTGTAAAGAGTACCAAGTTTTTTATTTACTTTCTTGACTGTCTGGGCTATGTGTAGGTAGAATTTCATAGCAATGTCAATAATAACACCCAGAAGTTTGGTCTGGGAGATAGTAGACATGGTGGCATTGTTTGTAGATGTGATCTTAAATGGAGACAGGGGGTCTATATTTCTAGTGGGTTGAAATATCATGAGTTTGGTCTTACTGGGGTTTGGAATAAACTGAGCTTCAGAACGCCCCATTTTAACTACAGAGAAGGACCACTGTGTTAGTAGTTGTAGCTGCTGGAGTGATGATGCAGAGCATATTAATGTAGACTCAACTGCATATTTGACTAGGGAAGCATGTGTGTAAACTGTTAGTGAAAAGTGTGAGGGTAGAGGGGGGACCTAGAACAGAACCTTGTGGTACGCAAAGACTAAATGGCAGTAGGGGAGATATACTTTGTTGCCATTTTGCAGTGTGCTGGCACCCTGTTAAGTAGTCTTTGAACCAAGTAAGTGTGGACTAACTAAGGTATAGCTCTAAGAGCATGTCTATAAGTTTTTATGAGAGATGGTATCAAATGCTTTTGATAGATCTGGAAAGATGGAGGATATTATTTTACTGTTGTTCCTATGTTGATTAATGATGTTTGTGAACTCATTAAGGTGGATGTAGTATTGTGGTAGGCCAAAATCCATGCTGTGGTTTGGATAGCAGGTTATCAAAGAGATACTGCATAATTTGCAAGTGGATCCATCTTTCTAGGACTTAAGACAGAGTGGACAATATAGCTATTGGCCTGTAATTGGACAGTTCTAATGACTTTCCCCCTTTGTGTAGCAGAATGATGTGAGAGATTTTATAAATTGCTGAAACCTTTTGTTCAGAGATGGATCGGTTTATTAAGATGGATACTGGATAGGAGGTGACATCAGATATTCTGGAGGTAGGTTATCAGCTGCTAAGGTTGTTGGTTTGATTTTTTTTTCAGTATTTATTTTTTTTATTGTGTCTGTTTGTACAGGTTGGAAATTACAGGTGCTGCTATCTGGACTTGCGCTGGGAATTTCTGTAGAGGTGGTGAAAAGTTATTATTTGTGAAGACAATATGGACTCAGAAATACTTATTAAACTGCATAGCTACAGAGCCTGAGCTGTTAGTAGTTGTAGAGGTGTGGGTACTAGTGTTTCCAGGTTGTAGGGTTTTATTAATAATGGACCAAACTTCTGAGGGTTGTTTTGATGCTTAGTTTGAATATCTTGGTAGTTAATAATCTCGCCCTGTTTGATTTGTTTTTAGCTTTATTACTAAGCTCTTGATATACCTATTTAGTCACTTGTGTTTTGCTTTTTTGCCACATATTCCAAGCTTTATCTTTCTCTCTCTTTTAATACTGATCTTTTTTTTTTTTTGTTAACCATGGATTATAGTTAGCATTTATTCTTAATTGTTCTTGGCGGAGTTAGTCTATTCAGAATGTTTAGGAAAAGTAAGTTGAAGTATTCTATAGTTTCCTCTAGGGGGAGATGTTTCAGTGGTGCCCAATTACAGAGTTTTAACAGTGGTTATGAAAGTGTGAGTGGTAAAGTTTTTGTTTTTGTTCATAATTTCATGATAGCTTGTGAGATTTGCTGGATTTATTCACTATTACTAAGCATTATTTAGATATATTATCTGTATATGTGAGGAGGGTGTAATGAGTGTCTGTATTGCTGTACCATCTGCAATTGTGTGACTAGTGTTACTAAAAATTTAGGGGGGTAGTAGTTTCATTCCTGTGCTTATTGCTTATTCTAAAAAAATGAAAATCTCCAACTTTAGAAATGCCAAGAACACCAAAACAGTTTATTGCAAAGCTTTCATGAAAAACCCTTCCTCAGTGCTAATACATTCCAACAAAAGTATCCCAATTTATGTAAAGAAATGCAAAAAACTATTGGCAAACAACCTACCAAAAGAAAACAATTAAACAAATGTTATACAACAGTACTAAAAATTAAAAATGTTTTCATAATATTCGATAAAACTTAACACATTTTAAAATGAATTACATTAATCAATGTAATTGCATCTTTTTTTTTTTTTTTTTTTTTTTAACTAGGACAGGTTTTATATTGACAGTACTATTCAAACCAGGTATTGAGTCAGACCTTAACCTTATATTCCAGTTAAACTCTCTATTCTCCAAAATGTTGTTTATATCACCACCCCTAGTATGTCTATGCGCCACATTACTCTAAACTTAAATTCATGATTAGGGTCAGTATTCAAAATATGTGTATTTAAAGCATGTGTCTGAATATTCTTATATATATCCAACTTATGCTCAGTAATTCGTTCTTTCAATTTTTGACTACATTTTCCTACATAGAAACAGGTGCACTTCCCACAGGTTGCAAGGTATACAACATATGTGGTGCTACATGTAGCATAACAATAAAAAGTATAACTTCGTTCAGTCACTGGGTATATGAATATATTAATGGAAATAATATCTCTACAGCAACTACAGCCATAACAGGAAAATGTTCCAATGTTTTTAGTCCCAGTATCATTAGTAGCTAACTTAAAATCTTTATAGCATAATCTTCCCTTTAGATTTTTACAATTTTTATATGTGAACCTTGGTCTGTCTTCTAATAGTTGTTGTAAGTCAGACATAGCCCTTAAAATACTCCAGCTCTTATTTATTATATTCCTTACATCATTATTCCTTCTATTATAAGTGGTTATGTATCTAATTGTATCACCCTGTTCATATATATTAATACTTTGAGCTTGATTCTCTTGAAACAATGGTTAAGCTAAACTTTTTCTACTATTAAGTACTTCATTTAAAATAAATTTCATCTGTAGTTGCTGTACTATAACATCTTTCTTGAAATTCCAAAGCCATTTCTTGCATGTGTTCCCTACATTTTATCTCATTGGTATTTAGTCCACTGACCTTAGTGAACTGACCTCTCATTATCCCATTAAATATGTGTGGTGCATGCATACTTCTCCTATGTACATACCGATTTGTATGTACCTCCTTTTTATAAACGCTAGTGTCCAACACAATTACGTTCATATCTATTCTTATATCTAAGTAACTCACACACACTCTACTTAGGTACATTTACAAGTAACAGTATCTGGGTATCTGCCATTCATTCATGTTTTTACACATTTATTTTTCTATTACAGGTTGAACACTTACCTTGATAGTACTGCAGTTACAACTATTCATAGTCAGGGCTGACTCTGTCTGATGCTAGCAGTACACAGCCATAGCATGGGTACGTAAAGGTCATGAGCATTGCCTGGCATCAGTTTTACGGTATGTATAAGCATTGGATGAAAGGTGTAACCCTTAGGGGGAGAGCATGTTCACTATCCATTGCATCTTGGCCAGGAAAAAGGCATATTGTACACACCTACAACACCCACAGCAACTGGGGGTTCCCCCTCTGACTCCTCACCTGCATGTGGATGTGGTGAACAGCTGCTCCTAGCTATTGGTGTTCCTGCTGCAGCTGTTTTTGCAGAATGATATTGTGTAGGATAACAAAGATTGTGATAACTTCATCACAAGTACTTGGATCATACTGCAGAGCCACTCTCATGTATCTAGGCACCAAAACTGTGACTTTAACAGCCCAAACTCTCTCTCTATGATATTTCTTGTTTGAGAGTGTGCTTCATTGTAGTATTCCTCTGTGGGTGTGTGTGCATTTCTGATGGGTGGCATCAGCCATGGTTTGAGCACACACCCTGTATTCTCCAGCAAATGGCTTTGTGGACTTCACCCTTGGAAAACCTCTGGTAGAGCTGTGATGTGTGTAACATATGGGAGTCATGGTAGCTGCCAGGGTTGCCAGCACAGTGGATAATTCCCATTACAAAATAAAGTGGAACCCCTTTCTGCTGCTATAGATCCTTCTCTCTTCCTCGGTTGGTGCTTTGATCTCAATGCACATGCAGTCTGTGGCACCCAAGACTTCAGGGAAGTGTACTACAGGCATAACTCCTGCACAGTTCTAGCTCTTTCCTATATATATATATATATATATATATATATATATATATATATATATATATATATATATATATATATATATATATATATATATATATAGTCTCTAGCATCCTGTAGCATAGCATTCAGAAATTGGTGTAGGATTCTGCATGCTAATGCCTGTGACACCCCCAGCATGTCTGATATGGGTCACTGAAAGGCTCCTGTAGCTAATACTGTAAGTGCTACAAATATCTTGGTCTCCACAGGCATTGATTCCCCTCAGTTTGTCCTTGATCTCAAGTGAGAACAACAGAGGTTGCAGAGTTCATGACGTATGTCTCTATCCACCAGGTAGAGATCTTCTGTTTCCACCTCAGTAGACCATGAAAAGTTAAATGGGGTCTAAATGCCTTCTCTTCCTTGCCTGGTCTATTAGCAGCAGCACAGACTTGAGCCTGTTGCACATGCACATGCAGAAGAGCAGTAGCAGCCCCTAACATTCTCTCCTGCCAGTGTAGTTTCTGTGGCTGTATTCCAAAAGGTTTTGGAGTACAAGGCAGAAGGCTACAATAAGTGTACATGATTCCTTCATAGCTTGTTGAATAGCTCCAACATTTAGGGTTGGTTGATTTGCATACAATTCAGCTGCTTATGCAGTGATTAGCATTTCATAATGTTTACCATATTTGTACAGCTATACACATCATACACAGCTGCTTACTAAATACAAATCTGTGTGCTATTGTGTGCAAGTTATGGAGCCACATACACACAGTTTCAGTGAGCCATGTTGGGTTTATTGAACTTTGCCCAAAGTTTACAGGCTTTTTGCACTCGATGCTTATGTCACTATGAGAGAAAAGAAAATCTATTTCATCAGATGATGGATTATGTTGGAATTAACATGAATATTATAATAATGGGATTTTAACTGTAATTTATTAAGGAAATTTAAAAAAAGAAATGATGTTAAAAAGATCAGAGATTGAGTATTTTGTACTATCAGATGCTTTAATTATTGTAGAGTGTGAAGCAGTTGCAACATGTTTCTCAGACCATTTAGCAATATGGATGGAAACACTGAAAGATAAGGAATAAATTAGACTAGGAAAGGGAATGAAGAAAATAAATGAGGCAAAACAAGTAAGAATGCAGCTAAAGAAAGATGTAAAGCAAAAGACAACCCGTAGGTAAAACCACAAATGAAGATTAGCAAAAACGTATCCTCTGCTCGAACAGGACCAAAAGTAATTCCACAACTCGCTTCTTGTAGATAAAAAACTGATGTTTTATTCACACATAATCCAAACACGAACTCCTGGTAACAAGACAAACTCCTGGTTAAGCGCTTTCATCTGAGGGACTCAGATTTCTTCAGAACCAACAGTAAACATTTTTGACTTCATTTTATATGTGGAAATTGGCGCCAAAAACTTTGTATGAGGTATACTTTCTTAAAGGTACATAACTTAGATACACTAAATACAAGACTAATACCTTGTTTATAAAGAAGTGCTGACAATCATTACTACAATTGGTTATTGCTCAAGGAATAAAAACAATAATAACAATAATACAATAAAGTGTCATTGTGCATAATGACACTTTATTGTATTATTGTTATTATTGTTTTTATTCCTTGAGCAATAACCAATTGTAGTAATGATTGTCAGCACTTCTTTATAAACAAGGTATTAGTCTTGTATTTAGTGTATCTAAGTTATGTACCTTTAAGAAAGTATACCTCATACAAAGTTTTTGGCGCCAATTTGCACATATAAAATGAAGTCAAAAATGTTTACTGTTGGTTCTGAAGAAATCTGAGTCCCTCAGATGAAAGCGCTTAACCAGGAGTTTGTCTTGTTACCAGGAGTTCTTGTTTGGATTATGTGTGAATAAAACATCAGTTTTTTATCTACAAGAAGCGAGTTGTGGAATTACTTTTGGTCCTGTTCGAGCAGAGGATTCGTTTTTGCTAATCTTCATTTGAGCTAAAGAAAGATCACATTACTATGTGAGTTTTTTTTTTATAAAAAAACGACTGTTTTAAAAAAGAAATAGAAAAATGTTTTTGCAATTGCATAACAGTATGAGAAAAAACAGTAAATAGAATTATAAAAATGCATATAAAGATCCTCTAATAAATTTAGAATATAATAATGAATATTGTAAGACAGTATGTAGAAGAAATGCTTAAGAACAAGAAAAACAGAAGACAGAACATTATACATTTTTCTATACAAGCAAATGAAGATTTTGAAAAAGGCATCACTGTATATGAACTAGAAAAATACCTTACAAAAATAAATACAGATTCAGTCTTTGTTCCAGATGTCATAGAATATGACAAAAATCTGATGGATTGGCGCATTTATTATATTTTAAATGAATGGCTTAATGAAGGTTTTATTTATGAGGAATTATGCAGTGGGGTTTAAAATTAATTTAAAAAGGATGGCAGAAAGAAAATTAAAAACTGGAAACCAATTATTTTAAATAATATAGATTACAAAATATTTATGAAAATTGCAGAAGAGAATGGATAATAAATTGAGAGAGATAATGGAAAACAGTATATATATATGGCATAAATGGTAAAGAATGTTAAAAGTTATTAATGATTGTGAGAGAAATTGTTGATGATATTACATACAGGAGAGAGGAAGTTAAACTTATTGTAGGGGATATTAGTAAAGCCTTTGATTCAATAGAAAATATTGCATTATGGGATGTATTAGAAAGGTATAATATAGCTAATAAAAATTTGAAAAGTTTTTTCCATCAGCAAATGAACATAATTAGATAAGAATGATAGTAAATAGATGGCTGAGTAGAGAAAATGTGGTATTAGGCAAGAGTGCCCAATGAATAGCAATTTTTCAGTTATGAATATGTTAGTGAAATGACATCAAAAACAAAAGATGCTAAATATGTGATGGAAGATTCTCATTGTTAAGAATAAAGTATGGATAAAAGAAGCTCTTTTTTCTATGACTGATATATATATATATATATATATATATATATTAAATAAAATTAAAAGAAAACGATTGGGTGGTGGTGTGAAAATAGTGGGAATTTCTTTTCTGATGACTAAAATATCATTATTAAGAATAACATTTGGTAATGCAGAGATTTATAGATTAAAGTGGGAAAATTTGATAAAAGTTATCAGAGAAATATGTACTCTGTGCAGAACATGAGGACTGTAATTTAAAAACAAAGTTAATTTGATAAATTCAGTGTTAATGAGAAATACAGCATATCTGTCAAAAGTATATATGATCTTAATAAGATTATGTTTTTTTATGTGGGGTTCTATGTTAAATCCAGCTAAAAGAAGAACTTAGTATATGAAGGAAAATGGAGGATTAGGTTTATTAAATCCAATTATTTATTCTGCTCCTCTGAATGTATATAAAATACGTTGGATAAAAGAGGATAGTGAGAATGTAGTGGACAATATATTATATCAAACAAAGAAAATTTTGGGAAGTGAAGGGAAGGCTAGAAGGAGAAGAGAAAATAAATGAAGAGATTAAAAAATGTCAAGAAAAATATATAATGGAAAATAAAGCTTAATGACATAGAAAGAATAGAAAATACGGTATGAAATATTATGATAAAGTAGTCTTTTGTAAACCTATAGGGTAATTTGTCTGAAGAAGTAGTAAAGGCTATATAAATCAGAAAAAAATAGCATCATAAAATCATGGAATGTCAAGATTTTTTTATGGAGATTGGTAATAAATAAATGACAAGTAAAAGCTAATATGCTTTATAAAAAAAATGAAAGAATGTGTTTATTTTGTGGGGAAGAATATACTGAACATGTTTTTTAACTTGCAAAAGAGTACTGAAGCTATAGGAAAATTATGTGAAGAGAATTTCCTTACAAATATTAATGATACAAAAATGAAAGACATGAATATGATTTTGTAAGGGTATTATATAAACAAGGAGTATGTAGGAAATAGATAAGAAGATATTTGCTTTAGTATGGATTATATGGGACGAAAGATTGAATGAAATTGTGTTTAAAGGAAATATATATATTGGCAGTAACACTGTGTAAAATTAGTTTATGATTGTGTTAAAATGAGTCAAGGTCTAATAAGTGGAATGAAGTTTCTTAAAAACTGTTTTTAAACACCAATATGCAAACATAAATGGATCTGTATACAATATTTTTTTGTAAATAATGCTTTGTATATATTAAATAACCCTTATTGTTTTCAGTAGATACCATGGGATCTTTTACATCCACCTGAGCTACCACTAATTCAGGCAGATGGCATCTTGGCTTAACATTTTATCTGAAGTATGACACACTCAGGAGTGCAGTACAACCCCCCCCCCCCCCATGTTGCACTGCAATGTCAGCAATCCATTCATCTGGAGTGCAAATAGCACCCACAGCCTTCTGGTCTTCCAGCACCAAAGGCAAATGCACTTCCTGCCTAGCCAAGGATGCATACTAATTTGTCTTACTTATTGTGGTAAATCAGTGTTGTTTTTCAATTTAAAGCCATTCCACAAGATATAACATAACCTCTTTATTGCCAGCATCACTCTAAATGCATCATCTTTACTCAATTTCATAATGGCTGATTGCAGTGGAAGGGCACGTGGGTGAGATGGGCTAGCAGATATGAGGGGCTAGCTGAATCTGAGGCTGACACTTGAGTACATATGTCAATAATTGTTGGTTAATATTCTCCAGAGTATATACTTTCCTTAAATCATGAATAATACTATTGTCTATATCATCTTCCACTGAAAAGATCATTGCTTTAAGCAGTTCAGTTGCCCAAAATGCAAAAGCTAACATCAGAGTCATGGTGTTATAATTATCTTCTATGGCAGATTCAGATTCACGAAAACATTTTTCCAGAATAGTTTATGCATTCTTGACTTCCATGACATTATTTTGAAAATAAAAGATCATTTATACAATAGATACATTTGTTTTGTTAAGGCAAACACAATTAGACCTAATAGTTCATAACCAGCTGTATGCAGTTCTTTATTAATTCATGTAGAAATGTTAATTGTATTTCATGATTGCAATCAAAAGCAATTAAAACTTTTGTTATTGCAAATTAAATTATCATCTCCTTCCATGTGACCATTAACAAGACATTTATGTTGACAGTGCTCTATGGCATTTTTAGCAGACTTTTCATTAAGGAAATACTTTGGTGACATCAGTGAACCCATAATTTTACTCTTCTAGATTTTAGCAGTGGTGGTTGCCCTTTTCTTTTTTGACATTTTTTATTAAAATTGCAATTTGTTTTTCTTATGTGCAAAGAGAAAAATACTTATTTGTAAAAGAGTAAGGTAGCAGTAACATGGTGACAGTTTCAGATATTGATACAGTTACTTCCCTTACAGCAGTGGATCAATTGGGCTATCCATGGGCACTGTATCCCCAATACATTTACTTAAGATAAGTCCTATATAAAGAAATTGTAACATCCTACAAATGGATAGCCATCACAGCATATCACATAGAATGTTTGGTTTTTGTTTACTAATGATAGAAGCCCTGCCATCTGTTGCTCTATGTAGTCAGCACTTGTCCCTGCTCTAGCTAAAACACCATTACTACAATGATTTAGTCATCACTGGTAAAAAAAAAGAAATGTTGAAATTTAGTATTCCTTTAAGAAATACATAAATTATGCAAACTTGCTTTAGAGTATTTAATGTCACCTAAGTAATGTGCTCCACATTGCTGATACTTGGAGTTTAAAACAATTAGAACTAAATATGTTTGCAGGGTAGAGCAGCTTGGAGACTGAAACACCACACAGCCACCATCTTGCAGACTATCCCCAAATACTACAGTCTTGCTGTTTATCTGCTACGCTTTTATGATGTTACATTTGGAATACTTCACACATGGCTACTTTCTAGAACTTACCTTTTGTTCAGACATGCTCATGCAAGGAAACAGTAAAATATAATATTTTGTTCTCTCTCCATGGCCCTTCTGCTAGTTCTCCAACAGGACTGGCTGATTAGCCTGTCTACTTCACTTTCTAAGGAAACATGGTTATTACTTGAAGCTATGTGCTTGCTGTAGCATTTTTAGGTTGCTGTACTTGAATTAAAAAAAAGAAGTAAGTTGCCTTTTAATTCACTCTGAAGAAATTGGATATAGTGAAAGTAAGTTACAGGTAGAATATTATTTTTTTATTTCATCAATATGAGGTATATCTTCATGAGGATGGGTTGCATTAGATCTCCATGGTAAACCTTTCTATTGATTTAAACTACAGAAAAATTCAGATCATGTTAAGAATTTATATCATAATACTATTTTATGGATAAAGCACATCTATTATTCTAATCACTTTTTTCACTTGGTCTGGCTAACAGTGTAGCAAGCTTTCCAAAAACCTTCATAAGCTGCAAAATACATTGGAAATTGTAACATCTGTGTTATCCTACGAGACAATTACATAAAATCATGGCTTGTTTGGCCAGATTATACAGCATTTTCTCTTTACTTTGGACTTCAATGTTGTTTTTTCCTCTCAGCTCTCCTAATCCCAAACAGATGAGGGAAACTGACACAGCTGTACCTATCATATCCTGTAGCGGTGAAGAGAAACAAGCAATAATATCATCCAATGCGAATGTTAACATAAAAACAAAAACAGCAAAATTACATGCAGTACCTCAAGCACATGATCAAATAGGTATGAAAACTACAGTGATACCTAGAACTGCTTACCTCCCAGCATATTGTTGTTCTTATGAAATAGAAAATTAGCAAACTGAGTTATTGAGTATATGCAAAAAACAGCAATTAAGTGTTAGCCCTGTGTTGAAAAATACTTTCCATTTATCTGCTTTTTTTCTGAAATCTCCAGCACATGTATACAGACACATTTTTCCCCAAGACATATATTAAACATCTACTATTTTTGTTCCAGTCTACGAAGACTTGTGGAACAAAACGTGTAGACTTTGAAAAGCCAGTCAATGAGGGCTTGCAAATATAATAATAATAAAAAATGTTACCCTTTCTTGAAAGATTTGTATTTATTTTTTTTTTTTGAACAGACTCTGTGGCTGCAAAGAAAGTAATATTCAGCAATACAGTTATTGGCAGACTGCCACATTATGGAGCATTCAAGAAGGGATGGAATGTTTCGAGGTTTCCTCTGAGGGATGTGGAAAACAAATAATAGGTGTCTTCAGAAAGAGATATACTTTGCTGGTTTCCCGTGTTTTTCTTTTTGGGTTGTGGGGCTAGAGGCCTGTGTAGAATATATATTTTGTGGAATAGGAAAAATCAGCATGATTCAATTTATGGTAATTACATGACTTGCAACCCCTATGAATTTAGAGATTATGAAAACGTGAGATGTTTAGTTCATCTTTTACCTTCGTTAGACATGCCCCAGCACTCAGTAATATATTCTAAACTTTTTTTCATTTTTCTTTGTGTATTGTGCGGTTACTAGAGGGAAGAGGTAAAACTGCCACATTTCATAGACCTGCACTTTCAAAGAGGACAGTAGCTCCATGGTATCAGTAGTGGCTGACCATTTTTAAATACCTTTAATCTAATTTCATCACCCTGACAAGTTATCACCTGTTCATAATCAGACATTTTCTTAGGCCATTTGCTAAGTAAGCAATAATGCAAGGGGTTCTGTATAGTACACCAAGTACATTATTGTATTTAAAAATGATCATCTATATGTTTGTAGGCATTAAATCTTAAATAAACTGGATTAGGTAAAACAATTATGTATATGATATTGCATTTTAGCATGTTTTATTATTTTATTCACTATTTGGTAAATAGGTAGGTGGACTGGTCCAGATACTCTTTTCAGCCAGTACCCCCACAGAATACTCCCTGCACCAAAGGTTATGCATGTGTTGAAATAACAACAAAAAGTGTCTTGATATTGATTTCACAATGCTCTATATAAGAATTAATAATCTGTATATTTGTATATTAAAATACCAGTCATGAAGATGAATGTGTCTACATAAAATTTTCAGTCAAACATTTTTTCCAGAGATGTTTAATGAACTTACCTTGTAGTTCTGAGTCATCTCAAGGTTGCGTCAGATATAGCACTATCACCGACCCATTATGACGCAAAAAGTCACTTTACAATTAGTGCAATTACTGTGGGGATATTTTGCATTTGCTATATGAAACCAAGTTTCATAAATGAGTAGTGCAATAACAGTGTCTTTGTGGGGTTACTCCTATCTCCTACAAACATACTCAGTGTTTCTGTCCTCAAACTCACCCAAAAATGGATTTGTGGGCAGAGGTACAAATTCTAGATCATGCCTACTAAGGAAAGAGTTGTAGACACCAATCACTTTAGGCATGATCATCTAGACAGGTAACCGTTGGCATAACAGGTAAGGTGTTTACATACAGATACAAGGTCCAGGGATTAATTCTTACATGGGGTAATTGGCTAGGCTTAAAATGGCCGATAAAGGTAGTTATCCTAGTACTAATCTACGACACTATGAATAGGAATAAGTAAGTATTGTGACAGGAGAATATGGATCATAGACTGCACACTATGCCAGGCCTATCTACTCAATAGTGTAAAAATTGTCTAGAAGAGATTTGATTACATTGAATAATGTCATCAAAATTGGCATGGGTATTTGCCAATGATAAGTGGGTAGAGGACCTGATCTACCCTTACCTACAACAAAGACCCCTGCTAATGGTGGGAGAGGACTACTTGCCCCTACTAACCAGTGTGTACCCACCATAGAGCCCAGCAGGCTTGAGTCCATACGTTACTGACCGTCCGGTGTCCAATTGCCCAGCTAAGGTTACCTTGGATATCTCTGTTGAGCAAACATTGTATGTAAAACCAATCATCCTGCCAAACATGAGTTAAGGATTGCTACATTCAGTGAAGGTTCACTGACAAGGTGGAATTTGGAAGTATTTGACATGATGGAAAGAAAGAGGGTAAACATCCTCTTTCTCCAGGAGATGACATTGAAGGCGCTGCAGAAAAGCCACTTGACTTGGGATCCAGTGTGTACTACTCATAAGGAAGACAAACTAGAAGTGGTATGGGAACTGAGGGGAGGGACAGGCTTCAGAAGGCAGTGAGAGGCATCATTAGAATTAATGACAGGCTCATGGTTATCAGACTCCACTGTAAGGCGAGGGCAGTATTCATAGTTTGAGTCTGTGGCCCACAGCAGGGTTGTGACAGTAAGGAAATGAGTGCATTCAGGCAGCAGTTGCAGGACTGACAAGATAAAGCAGGCCAACATTAGATGATGGTGATAATGGAAGACATGAATCCACATATCAAAACAAAGAGAACATTATATTTGGACTCCCCGGGTCCACAAGGATGGGGCAGCAGGAATAAAGAAGGAGAGGCCATTCTAGACTTCTTTCTGGCAAAAGACTTGATGCTGGCTAACACTGTGGTTCAGCAAGAGTGACAGTTGCAAGGTTATATACAAGAGTGACCAACATGCAACTTAAGTAGACTTTATTCTATTAAGGAAAGGGTACTGGAGTAGACTGAGCAGTTGCAAAGTCATCCCCAATAAAACAGCCATAAACCACTGGTTGCCTCAATCAGCTGCAAGCAGGGGTCAGAGAAGGCTTTAACATCAACAAAGACTAGGCTGAAGAACTTGTAGTTGACTGGAGAGAAAGCATAAGGGCTCAAGGAAATATTCAGGGCTGTAGGTTATCACGGAGAATAGGAATCCTTAGAATTAAAGATAATGGGTTCCTACGCAGTCGGACTTTCCAGTAATCAAATGTCAATAAATTAATTAATAAATTCTAGCACCTCACAATAGCATGTGGCTGAACTACAGAACAGATATGTGGCCAAGCTAGGTATAGAAATAAGGTATAAAGAGAAAGATAGTGATGGAATGCAGAAACCCAAGAAGTCAACGAAAGAATGAATAAAAAGTGGGAAATAGAAAAGATGGACCAGGCTAGGAAGGAATACTTTTTGGGTAACAAGAGGCTATCAGAACAATTGCAATAGTGAAGGACAAAGCATGAGAGGTACTCTTCTAGCTTCTGGAAAGTAACTTAGAATATGACATAAAGAAACACGACAGAACAACAAAGAAGATACTCATCAGACACCCTTCATAAGGGACAGCAGCAACAACCTGCTCACCAGTCCACAGGACATGAAAAGCAGTTGGAAGGAGTACTGCAAGCAACGTCTGAATGAGGAAACCCCCACAGAAATAGCCTGCGATGAAAGCAGAAGGGCCCGCCCAAGAAGAAGTAGGAAGAGCCCAAAGGAAAACGAAGTCAGCTAAAACACCAGACTCAGGTGAAATCATGGCAGATATGATAAATATGTTGGATGAGTTAGGGAAGAAATGGCTCCTGAGGGCACTCATGTGAGTTTGGAGAGAAAGGCCTATCCAAGATGACTGGAGAATAAGCATCCCAGTATCGGTATACAAGAACAAATGGGGAATTCACAAATCTGGGCAGTATAGAAGTACTAAACTCCTGGTACATTACATGAAAGTTCTAGAGGGGTGATCAATACATGAATATGCAAAGTCTTAGAAAGTAAGATGGGAGACGAGTAGTTCAGATTCAGATTGGGAAGTAGCATAACTGACCGGATGTTTGCAGTGACACAGATAGTTGAGTAGAAGCTCAAGATGAACAAAAGAGTCCACGTGGGCATTCCTAGACTTGGAGAAAGCATATGACACTTTCACAGGAAAGATGAGTTAGGGAGTCCTGTGAATGTTCAAACTCTCTGAAAAATTGGTAGAATTAGTGCAGGCTATGTAGAATGACCCAATAGCATAAATATAAACAGTATATGACCTCACGGATGAGTTCCCTGCAAGAGTGGGTGTGCATCAGGGTTCATCTCTGAGTCCACTGCTGCTCATACTTGTGATGGACTGTTAGTAAACAGGCCGGAGGGGACAGATCAACAAAGTTGCTGTATGCTGATGATATGGCATTACAGGCAAACTCCGAACAAGAACATCAGTGAAGGATAAGAAAATAGAATGCAAAACTGAAGGCACATGGGATTAAACTGACTACAAATAAAACACTTGTAATGGCAACAAGGGAGGGAAATCAGAACAATCCGAAAACAGAGAGAAAAGGGAAAATGCTACAAATTAACAGCTTCAGGTATCTGGAAGGGGTCATTGAGGTAAAGGAAAATTTGAATGAGGAGGTTAAAGCTAGAATTAGAGGGGCTGCAGCCAACTGGCACAGAGTGGCTGGGGTAATATATGACAGAGAAATGGCAAAGAAGCTGAAAAGGAAGGTGTACAACACAGTGGTATGACCAGTACTACTGTACAATGGTGTAGCCAGGCATACTCTTTGTACTACACTGACTACATTTTTTTTCTGAGCGTCACATCAACATGTTTTTTTAGGGCATATTATGTCTAGAACTGTCTAAATGAACACACACACACGCGCACACACACACACACACACACACACACACACACACACACACACACACACACACACACATATATATATATATATATATATATATATATATATATATATATATATATATAGGTGTACTGTCTAAATGAATGCCTTTAAGAACAGACGTGATACTGCTAATCAAAAAATATATTTTTTAAATAGTTTTAGGGGGAACAGCTGAGCATTTTACTTAAATTTATTAAGTGCTTGAGAGAGGCAACATTTTGAGAGATGTGTCCATTTTAAAGTTAAAGGTGTCCAACGGGGGTAGCACCAAGAGCTTGTGAGTACAAAATGGAATTTGATTGCTAAACCCCTGCTACTGTATATTACAGAAACCTGGGCAGCGAAGGCAGAACAGTTTAGGAAGCAAGAGCAGTAGAAATTAAGTCACTGAGACAGGTGTTAGGATGCACGCTGTGGGGCAGATGAAGAAATAAGGGCATCAGAGCAAAAGCCTAACTAGATTCAATTGCAGAGAAGGTCAAAGAGAACAGATTATGATGGTTTGGGCACTTGTTCAAAAGCAGAAGACAATCTTTAGAAAAGCATTTGGAACAGACAGGAAGAAGGCAAGAGGAAATGAGGGCATCCAGTAAAGGGAGAAGACCTGTGACAGTCAGGCATGACTGTTGTGAAAGGTAGGACAGTGGCATTGAATCAATAAAGAGAGAGAGATGGCAACAGCTGAAGAAACACCCTGACTCCATGTACAAAATGGGAGAAAAGAGGGTTACTGATGATGATGATGATGATGATGATGATGATGATGAAGAATAACAATATAAATGCTCATATGGCTGGGACCCAAATATGACAGGTTAAAAATCTGTTCCCTAAACATTGAAAATTAGTAGTTATAAAGGAAGATTTTGCCAAATGTATGTCAAGTGCAGAAGCACTGAATAGAAGGTTAAGACTAGGAGTTGTCCGTTACTTTATAGACCTAATTGTAATGTCCTCCTTGTATAGAGCATGGCTTTGAGAACTTTGCTTAAAAATGCAGTGTTCCCAGTTTTAAGCTGAAAAGAAGCACTTGCATCTTGTGGGTCTTACTATGTTTAAAAAAATTAATACAAATTAAATGTAAACTTACATCTCTGAGAGTTATAGATATTACATTTCCAGAAAGGTCTTCTTAAGCATGGAAGGTCATAAACTTTCTAAAAAGAAAATTACCTTTAAGGTTAAGACCTCTTGTGAACTATCACTATATTTTATCATGTTTTGTTGCATTTCAGGTATTTTTTTTATTTATTTCACATACCTATTGACTGGTTAAGCCCAGTGGAAGTAACTATCCCTTTTCATGGGAACCTGAGAGCACTGTATGGTTATCTGACTTGCTCAGAATTAATTACACAGTAGGCAAATGAACGTGGAAGGAATCAAACTCTGTATCATGGGCACAGGAAGCAGCTTAGAGCTTTAATCCTCTGCACTAATTGTCGGTGATTACAGGGACGACTTCATAATGGAAGTACTTTCAAAATCTTTTAACTTTTTGTGTTGCCTTTTTAGTTGCAACAAGCAACTGCCAAAACACTTACACAGATTTAAACTATAACTCCTGCTTTCATAAGCATCTGAAAGGAATCAAAAGAGGTTTTGGGCTATCTCCTTGATAGTAATTATCTTTAGCTGTGTTCTTTCTTTCTAAGTTTATTATAAAGGATTATTGCATTGTTCAGTTCATTTTTTTCTGGTTTACCCAGCACTGAAAGAAATGAATGTCAGTCATAGAATGCTTGCCATGGAGCAAGTCTGTGTATGTTGTACTGGCAAGAACATTGCTATTTCAAAATTCTGTATTCATGGAGTGTCAGAAGCATTTATGGCAGCCTGGAACTCATTTAAGAAGTGCCAGAGAAAGCAAGAGACCTGGACTTAAAAAGGATATGAAGTCCTGGGATGTTCACCAAATGCCAGTAAAAAGCAATTATAATCAAAGCTGAACACTGCTTGATTTTTTTTTTTACTTTATTTATGTATACATAGGGGATGCTAACCATAGAAACAGTATTTGATAAACTTGTTTTATTTGCTGTTTGATTCACTTTTAATTTTAGTGTCCAGTTCATTTTTTACTCAGACACTGAGGAGTATGGATGGGGTGAGAGAGGACATGCAGGTGGTCGGTGTGACAAAGCAATATGCAGAGGACAGGAAGAAATGGAAACAGATGATCCGCTGTGTTGACCCCTAATGGGAACAGCCGAAAGAGAAGAAGACTGAGGAGCTATTCTGGTAAATTATGTGGCTGAAAAATCCTTTTGAAGCACAACACAGGCCATTCGGCGTGAACGGATCTGAACCTTGTGATAATAACTATAACTTTTAATATAAAACAATAAAATAAGTGAGCATTGCTATCTTCTTTAAAAAGACTTCATAAGCCTAAAGGCAGTAATTTCACGTTTTTAAAAAGCAACTGAAAAATATACATAGTCGATGCAATTTTGATGATAATTAACTAATCACATGGCAAAATGTCATACAATCCAATGTATACTATTAGCACAGAAAGCCAAAATAAAGCAACAACCACAGACCAAGTGCCAAACAGTCACAATTCAAAAGAAAAAAGCACTCAGACACCTGCTGCTCACCCACAAATTTCTTTAATAACACAGTACAGCACACCCAGTAAAAAATAACGCTGAACACAGTTCTCAGTACGTTGATGAAGTCTTGGATGAAAACGTACTGAGAACTATGTTCAGCGTTATTTTTTACTGGGTATGCTGTGCTGTGTTATTAAAAAAGTTTGTGGGCGAGCAGCAGCTGAGTGCTTTTTTCTTTTGAATTAGCACAGAAAGCTCCTATTTAAAAATACATATAATAAAACCTATAAGAAATGTTATAGATTTTATTTTTAATACCACACTAGTATTCATAAATATTGTTACAAGACTTCCTCATGGTACATGCCACTTAAAATGCTCTCAGTTTCTGCAACAAGTTGCTTACACAATACTTTTTTACTGGTAATTAAGACAGCCATGGGAACTATACCTTAGTCAATTCCTGCCTCCACCTTAGTAATAGGCCTTTTCCCAACCCCAATATGCATCTTAAGTTTAAAAAAAGCCCTTTCTATAACCCTAACATCACAAAAGACAGCTCTGACACTCATGACACACACACATCTGTGTGTGTGAGTGCATGTATGTACATATGTGTGTAGATATATATATATATATATATATGTATGTATGTATGTATACAATTCCACTTCATAATCGCGAAATACTAAAATCTTGAATTTCAGTATTTCGCGACCATAAAGGCAAAACCTACAAATACCAAACCTTCACAATCCCGAAACTACAAATCCCGAAACACAGCATACACCACACCACACATAAACCACAACACCCCCACTACAAAACAAACACACAAAAACAAAACACCACACATCCACATACCTACACTACACATAAGCAGGGGGCCAAGCCCCCCTGTGCCCCCACACACCCCCTACTTATATATACTAACTCGGAGACCGCAGAAACAGTAAAAGACAGTATACTCACACCCAGACATTCCACAGTCCCTCGTGCACACACACACACACGGATATATACATATATATATATATATATATATATATATATATATATATATATATATATATCAGATCGCCAAAGTTTCAAAACTCCGAAACCATATGGCCAAGACCATATCTCTGAAGTTCTGAAATTCCAAAACAAAAATAAAACACAAGAAATGAAAATAAAACAACTTACCTGCATGTTTTTGCAGGGGGGCAAACCTCCCTGCAACCCCCCCCCACTCTTCTGCGTACTGTTATCTGTTCAGTAGCTCTTCCTCTGCACTTATTACTGCTTGTTAGCAGCCTTCTAATTTACTGCCTTCTGCACTTGTTTTTAGTCATTTATTAATTTAATTGCATTTATTTGAACTGTATTTGCTGTAGTTTTGCTACACGCTTGGGTGTGCTGACCTGCACTACAATTTGAATTGTATTTACTGCTGTTTTAGCTGCTTTTCTGTAACAAAAAAAAAATCTAAGCTTATTTCCTGCCTTTCCTGTAACTGGTCAAGTCCAGATACAGACTTGCTGTATCCAGGACTGTTGGTAAGCTTCTGAGTCCCCCAAGCCTTTCTGTGTTGGAGGGAAGCCTTTTAGCTTATCAGTGGGAGTGGTAAGCACTAGGTAGCCTATCTAGCATGGGAAGAGTGGGTTTTGGCCCTGAAATTGTAGTTCATTGGCCGTTTGGGCAGTTTTTCCATCTCTTTCTACTTTCTGGTTAAAAGCCCGTTTTGCATTTGGTCCCCACCTTTCCTATAACTAGTGTAATCCAGGTAAAGATTTGCTGTATCCAGGACTGTTGGTAAGCTTCTGAGCCCCCCCAAGCCTTTCCGTGTTGGAGAGAAGCCTTCTAGCTTATCAGTGGGAGTGGTAAGCACTAGGTAACCTATCTACCACAGGAGGAGTGGTTTCTGGCCCAGAAATTATAGTTTATTGGCCGTTTGGGAAGCTTTTCCATCTCTTTCAACCTTCTGATTTAAAAGCCTGTGTTTGCTCTTGTTTCCTGCCTTTCCTGTTACTAGTCTAGTCCAGGTACAGATTTGCTGTATCCAGGACTCTTTGTAAGCTTCTGAGCCCCCCAAGCCTTTCTGTGTTGGTGGGAAGCCTTCTAAGCTTATCAGTGGGAGTGGTAAGCATCAGGTAGCCTATCTACCACAAGAGGAGTGGTCCCTGGCCCAGAAATTGTAGCTATTGGCTGTTTGATCAGTTTTTTTTCCCATCTCTTTCAACTTTCAGGTTTGAAAGCCTCACTTGTGCCTGTTTCTATAACTAGCCTAGTCCGGTTACAGAGTTGCTGTATCCAGGATTGTTAGCAAGCTTCTGAGCCCCCAAGCCTTTCTGTGTTGGAGGAAAGCCTTCCAGCTTATCAGTGGGAGTGGTAAGCACTAGGTAGCCTATCCTCCATGGGAAGAGTGAGTTTTGGCCCAGAAATTGTAGTTTATTTGGCCGTTTGGGCAGTTTTCCATCTCTTTCAACTTGCTGGCTTAAAAGCCTACATTTGAACTTGTTCACTGCCTTTCCTGTAACTAGTCTAGACCAGATACAGATTTGCTGTATCCAGGACTCTTTGCAAGCTTCTGAGCCCCCCAAGCCTTTCCGTGTTGGAGGGAAGCCTTCTAGCTTATCAGTGGGAGTGGTAAGCATTAGGTAGCCTATCTATCACAAAAGGAGTGGTTCCTGGCCCAGAAATTGTAGCTACTGGCCGTTTGGGCAGTTTTTTTTTTCCATCTCTTTCAACATTCTGGTTTAAAAGCCGCACTTGCGCTTGTTTCCCACCTTTCCTGTAACTAGCCTAGTCCAGATACAGAGTTGCTGCAGCCAGGACTGTTGGTAAGCTTCTGAGCCCCGCAAGCCTTTCTGTGTTGGAGGAAAGCCTTCTAGCTTATCAGTGGGAGTGGTAAGCACTAGGTAGCCTGTCTACCATGAGAGGAGATGTTCTTGGCCCAGAATTTGTAGTTTATTGATCATTTTGAGAGTTTGTCCATCTCTTTCAACTTTCTGGTTTAAAAGACCACATCTGCACTTGTTTCCCATCTTTCCTGTAACTAACCTACTGGGTAGCACTAGAAAGCCTTAAACTGATAAAAGCCTTCTAGCTTAGAAGAGAGACTTTGAGTGATTAAGTATCAGACTTCTGTACTTTCTTGCTGTACTTGACTGTTTTCCACCTAAACGCAGATTTTCCAGCATTTGTTGCAATTTAAAAGCTTGTTTTTTTCACATATTGTACTTATTTGACTGCCTGCACTTTTAAAAAGTTGTTTTTTGTTTAAATAATTTGTTTAACTGTTGTAGGCTACACACTAAAGTGTGACAGCCTTTTCTGATCATTTGTAGTCATTTAAAGCTGTTTTAAATGTATTTTTTTACTGTTTTTGCCTTATCTTTTCAAAAAAAAAAAAAAAAAAAAAAAATGTCCTTGTTTCCCACCTTTCTAAGCTAGTATAGTCCATTTTTTTCAAGCTAGTGCTGAATTCAGGGATGTTAATCTAGTTTCTGAGTTGCCCATACCTTACTTGGATAGAAGGAAGTTTCTCTGTTCACCTGTGAAAGAGGGGAGCTTTGAGCAGCCTATCTGTCCCTGGAGGAGTGGTTCCAGCCCAGAAGTTAGTAGTTTATTGGCCGTTTTGGACTAATTTCTATCTCTTTCATTTCCCTACTATAAAAACTGTGTTTGCACGGTTTTGCACACTGGGCAGTTCTGGTTAGCTATGGTTAAATTATTCCCGGCTCCACTAAGTCTCCTCTTCAGTTTTTCCCTTGAAACTAGTCTAACTCTCAACCTAAGCACTCAAAAAACATCTTACAGCCCAGCACTTGCTCAGACCTAATAGCAAGCACTAATATACCCTGACACTGATTGCCCAGTAGGGCAAGGCTCTTTATTCACCCCTCAACAACCAAGCGACTAAGCAGCTTACCCTACTATTCAGGCATGACCAAAGGACAACTTCAGGTGCACTCTCCAGTCCAACTGGTGAATCTGGGTATCCTGAGGCAATGTTATAACTGCCTCATGTACACAGACAACCCTCTCCTCCTACCACAAAACACTAACATATGCGAGAGATGCAATTATACAGCCAAACTGGAAGCTAAGCTGTCTCCTCCCAAGTCTGGAACAGACAGTCAAGAGAAGAAGGTAAACACTTGAACCACAACTCCAGCCGCACACAGTCCTACTAAAACAGCACTGGCAAAAAATACACATAAATACACAAAATCATACTCGGAGGCTCTAAATAAAAACCTGCAAAAGCATCAGAGACCTCCAAAGCAGACACCCAAACAACCTGCACTTCCCGTCACAAACCAGACAACACATAAAACACAAAATCAGTGTGCCGCACAATCACAGCCATTAAGGTGAAATAACATACCTAACACACTACTAATCGGTGACTCTGTAGTCAGGCACACTGACGTCCCACTCACTAGGCTGAATAAGGAGAAGATTACTGTTAGCTGCCAGTTGGGAGCCAGAATCTGCCATATAACACAAGCACTCAGGTCACTTCAGAACAAGTACAAATATGACTCTGTTATTGTTCATGTTGGTGTGAATGACCTGAGATGTACCTCCCTGGACTACATGAAGAGAAACATGGAAGAGCTCTCTGATCATGTAGCCCAGGCTGGTATGACCCTGATCCTGAGTAGCATCATGCCCTCATCAAGAATGATAACTCAGTATAAAGAAAAAATTATCAATTTAAACAATTGGCTAAGCTTCTGGTGTCATTCAAAGGGTATCCAGTATCTGTCAGCCTGGGACGACATGCTCGACTAGCCGCATTGCTTCGCAAGAGACAGCTTGCACCTGTCACTCCTAGGCTTTCAAATACTGGCCAAGGCTCTTGCTGCCCCCATAGTGCCTTTTTTAGGCAAGGCTCAAAAGTCAAGCCCACCTCCGTAAACAGCACAATTAACAAAAAACTGAGGGTTATGCTATTCAACACCAGGAGTTTAAATCTCAAAATGCACACGCTCGAAGCACTCCTCAGTATGGAGAATGTCAACATCTGTGTAGTAACTGAAACCTGGTTCAAGGGTCCAGAGAGCACCTCAGCACTACCGGGCCACAACTCATACCACACATTTCGGCCACAGAACATGGACCAAAACACAAAAGGAGGGGGTGTATCCATATTCATCAAGAATACCTACACCTCCAGGTTAGTGGCGCAGCATGATACCTCTGAGATCATCCATGTGCAACTAACATAGGGCAAATCAAATTGTGGCCTGCTACAGATCACCATCCATGACCCAAGACCACCACTCCACCTTTCTGGAAACACTGCAAAACATGAAGGTCCTACCAAACACCCTGATATTGGGCAATTTCAATTACCCTACCATTCACTGGAAAAACTACTCAAGTGCAAATTCCCAGGCCCAGTGCTTCCTGGAATTCATCAACTCAAATGCCCTGGATCAGCTGGTAAACTCCCCTACCAGAGGAGAAAACATACTGAACCTGGTCATTACCAATATGGACGACAGGTGTTCCACACCAGAGGGCAACCTGTCACTCATTAGATCAGACTATAAACTAATCAGTCTGGATGTCCACACTCCACCACCAACCCCAACTAAGGAAACTACAGTAAAAAACGTTTCTAAAGCAAATTTCACCTTACTTAAGACGGAGGTGGTAAGTTTCACAGCCCCCACGCTAAAGGATAACTCTGCCCAAGATGCAGAAACCTTTACAAATGCACTCTATGAGCACCTACAATGATGCATAGATCATGCCATCCCTAGCAAAACCAATACTCACTCCTCTTACAGAAGGAAACCAGTTTGGTGGACCCCTGCAATAAACAGGCTATACAACAGAAGGAGGAAACTAGTTCAGAAAAAAATCAAATCCTAAGAAGGAAAGACATCCCTGATCAGTATCAGTAAGAAACTGAGGTCCCTCATGAAATCATCCAAGGCTAACTTTGAAAGAAAAATAGCCAAGGATTCAAAAGATAACCACAAAGCCTTCTTTAGCTATGTTAACAATCTAAGTAGCAACTCGCAGATATGCACTGAACTAGTGCAAAATAGCACAAAATATACTGAATCTACTGATATTGACAACATCCTGGCAGATAGATTCAGTGCAAACTTCACCCCCCCTCTCACCTCCAAAAGGGCCCACAACAATACCGGAAAAGTGTAGTGTCCCAAAAATCACAGTCACACAGGTGAAAAAAGCCCTTTCAAAAGCCAAAAACACAGCATCAACGGGACCAGATGGTGTCCCAGGCTGCGTCTTGCATGAACTACAGAATGAACTAACCCCCCCCCACCTAAACACGCTGTTCATCCTCAGCCTCTCCACAGGCTACATGCCCATAGAATGGTGCACAGCAATGGTCATTCCACTCCACAAAGGAGGGGCCACAACTGACCCTGGTAACTATCGCCCCATAAGCCTGACTAGCCTGGTCGGCAAGGCTATGGAGCGCATCATCATGGAACTCATTAACAAAGACATTGGGAACCTCCAAACACTTGACCCAACCCAGTTTGGCTTTGTTAAGGGCAGATCATGCCTACTAAACCTGGTGGACTTCTTCGAGACAGTCACCAAGGCCATAGACGAGGGAAAGGTGGTTCACACAGCCTATCTTGACCTCGCCAAGGCTTTCGACACCATTCTCCACTCGGGTATTACAGAAAAACTCACCAGCCTGAACATAAACTCCTACGTCATGAGATGGGTTGTCAACTGACTTACAGACAGAACTCACACAGTAAGAATAGCAGGCTCCAGGTCCGACTCTAAACCAGTCACAAGTGGTGTCCCGCAAGGCTCGGTCCTGGGACGCCTAATGTTCGGCATATAATTCTCAGAAGTACAGGCAAACACAGGAGGACTATGAATATATATATCCCTATCAGATCGCCGAAGTTTCAAAACTCCGAAGACCATATGGCCAAGACCATATCTCTGAAGTTCTGAAACTCCAAAACAAAAATAAAACACAAGAAAATAAAATAAAACAACTTACCTGTATGTTTTTGCAGGGGGGCAAACCTCCCTGCACCCCCCACACCCCCTGCTATTTAAATATACCAACTCCAAGATCACACTGCAGTGAGGAAACTGGCAAATCCTGGGTTCTGCACTATACGGTGATCCCAATACTACATGTTCGGAGTTTCAAAACTTCG